>NC_052951.1:34381301-34666301 GCF_013358895.1 Oreochromis aureus
TTAGAAGAATGCATAAAATAGGTTAGAAGTAGCGGAATTACTTCAGGAAATGCGTAAAGGTTGGAAGTAGCGGAATTACTTCAAAGAAGCACGTGAAATAGGGTTTACGTTCGCCACAAGGAACTGTGTTTAGAGTGGTTTTAGAAGTAGCCGTCAAATACTTCGTGACAAATAAGGTTTAAGTTCGCCACAAGGAACTGTGTTTAGAGTGGTTTTAGAAGTGACCGTGAATTACCGTGACAAATTAGCAAGCAAATGTCTATCTGTGTGTACGCGTATATGTGTTTTGGAAGTAAGTTGATTTTGCAGCACAATAAGTTGCTGAACTACTTCCATTGTTTTTTGTTTTTTATTGTTTTCTTTGCTGAGGCTCACGTACTGGTGACAAAGGAGAACGGTTGAGTTTTATCTCGTAAAACTGATACCGCTTCATTTTTTAGAAATGAAGTAGAAGGCCGTACCAGTAAACCACTCTGAAGTCTAGCGTGCCAGTGACGGCCCAGCAAAATCTTTGAGAATGGAGAATAAACAAGCAAAATTAACACCTGATGAGAAATGTTTAGAAAAACAACAAACCAGAGTAGGACTAATCCAAAAGAAAGACAGAGGAATGCTTAGTGGAACAGCAAGAGGTAGAGGTAGACCTATACACACACCAAAAAGTGGCTTTAGCACTGCATGCTGGAGGTGTGGAAAAGAGGGACATTTTGTACGTGACTGTAAGAAACTAAGAAGCAGTTCAGACTAGGAAGAACATAATAATCCCTCATCAAGTGAAAAATTAGAGATCAAAGTAGAAGTTTAAAATGAGTTGGATACAGACCCAACTGAATATATATATAAATACTCTTAGGAATAAAGTGGAATAAAGAAAAGGTTAAATTAAGGTTAACTTAAATTAAATTAGAGCTTATCGCTACTATATTCAAACTAATAATAGGAAGCATAGCAACCTGTAAATTGGTATTACCAAATGATACAAAATTGGGTAGACAACCATACCCAGAATGAATAGAATGAATGAAAGCAGATAATTCACACAAAATATATCAAATAAAAAAGAGAGATGCATAAGGTATATTACGGCTGCGTCATTGTTCAGCCAAGGAAAATGTCTCCAGCTTGGGAAGGTGTGAAGCTGCAGGTTCACACAGACCCGTGATGGATACATAATAAAATATAAAATAATAATCTATTGTATATTAGTAGTATAGTAGTATATTGTAATATACTATTGCTGTTATAATAAAGGAAAAACAATACAATGATAACATTAATAATGACATAATATTAATAATAAGAGACACCTCAGTCAGTTATGATGTGAGGTGGATAATTGTTAAAAGTAGTCTGATTCAAGCTTAAGGTTTGCTCAAACTCAGTACAATGATATATGCGATGAAAAAATAAGGAAAATACCTAATCTAATCAAGTGCATAGAGACACCTGACCTGTCTGTAAACCTGTTAGCCTAGATGAGACTTTCTTGAGATGAAGAGCAAACCTATACTAATAAATAATAAGTCAAGCCCTGAATACAACAGCTAAAGCTACAGGTTTGTGACAACACAACAGTGCACTGGCTGCTGATTCTATTTTTAGTTATGTGTGCGTGAGAATGCAAATGAGAAGCCGTGAGGATGATGAGAGGTTTCAGTTTTCTTTTTCTTTTTCTTTTGACTTGCTCTTTCTGATCATGGAAGGCATGTTTAAAATACTCGTATGAAAGCGTATTTTAAGTGATTTTAACCGTGTGAATGCTGTCAGTATTTGATTTGAGTGACTCTGCATGATTTGTCTGAGTGAGTGGAAAATGGAAGTTTGAGAGAGAAAAGGCAGTGTGTGAGACGATTACTGAATGACAAAAGAGGTTAGAATGTTTAAAAGTGTGAATGACATAAAGGTGTTGGTTTTAGATCAAGATTTAGTAGAATTAAAGAGATTTAGTAGAATTAAAGAGGGTCTGTAGATTATAAATAGAAAGAAAAAAAAAAAAACAAAAGAGTTAGATTAGTTTGAAGAAACAGGAAATATGGCTCTGTGTACCGACGCTGCAGCGACAGGAAATAGTGAACAGGAACTTTGCATGCCCATATATGGGAACTGAGTGTGTACAGAAAGAACACAGAGAGACAGATGAGGCCCATGAAGCAAATGAAGCCTTTAAGAAAAAATGAATATAATACTAAATTATATGCTTTAGTGTGTCAATACAGGTGGACTCTCTCAACTTTGCAACCTTGAGTTCAGCAGCAGAAGAGCAGATTAACAGAATTGGGAGAATAAGCCAGTCTTTGGCTCGAAATTGTGCGGCTTGATCTCTCACTTTGTCCCTGAAACTGAGAAGAAGTTCAAAGGACAGTCAATCGCCTGATGAAGACCGATAGAACATCGTGGACTTGAATACAGCAGGCAAACGACAGTGCCACTGATCCATTAACACTGATGACGACTGACGACCAGCAGCAGCATGTAAGAGTAATGCAACATGTACTGTGAAAATACAGGCTGGGCAGTTGAACAGTGGGATAAAGAATTGTGGAAGAGCACTGGACATTGAGTGATATTTTGCCATGCTGGGACTTAATCTGAAAGAAAGACTGTAAAGAAACAGAGAAGAAGACAACAGCTGAGTTGAGACTGTGTTTGCTGGAGCTTTGAAGCACGAACAGGACACTGTGAATGAAAGAGAGACCGGTGAGAGATGAAGCTGGACGAGTTTGACTGCGAGAATATAGGATATAATTGGATTGAAAGTTGAAACCTGAACTCATGACTGTTTAGGGATGTCCACCACAGCATAACAAAGAGGTAAACATTAGAAAAGGTAAGAATAATGAAAGCAATAATTGTCATTACCTTAATAAATAGAAAACACACATACAAATTGTTACATGTCAGATTATTTTTGAAATGAATCAGAAGTGAGATAGTTTGAATTTAGAACTCAGTGATAAGATGCATGAATTAAACCTTATTGAAACAAACACTTGCAATGAAGAAAGCAGCTTACACTCAATTAATATGAACGCAAAGCCTTGGTGCCATAGGCAATTTGTTTTTGTTTTTGTCTGAGCTTACAGCTCAGAGCTGTGAGCTATGAGCTGTAAGCAATGCAAAGTTTTTCCTTAACTTAAAAGTTTGAAATATGTAAGATGTATGAATTCTTTGAGAAATAGGAATTGCCTAAAATGCCCTAAGTCAAAATGTAGTGTTGCATCTACAAAGAAGAAAGCAGAAGAAGCATTCAGTAACTTGAAACTGGCATTACAGACAAATACAGTTTTGGCTTTGCCTGATTATGATAAGCCTTTCTACTTACACGTAGATGGACGTGCAGGCCTGTGCAGCCGCAGCAGAAGCAGTAAGAAAGTCAGCTGACATTGCTTTAGGGCACAATTTAATCATCAGAATACCCAAAATAATATGATTTGATGACTTGTGAAAGTAAACCGATACTCCCCAAGTCCCTGTGCAGAACAGCAGCATTAGTGACACATGGGGTGACCCATGTGTCCTCGGGGATAGTCCAGGTCCTTAATACACACTTTTATACTCTAGTGATTATAGATTTATCCAGTGTAAAAAGCAGATGCAATCTCAGTTGTAAAAAGTGAACCTTTAGAAAAATCCGTCAGAGAAACAACTCTGGCAGAATGGATGGCAAAACTACTAGAAAATAAGGATATTGTTTTGAACAATAAACTGCCGTAAGACTCTCCAGTCTCTTGCAGGTTGACACCAAGTGTTATTGACGACACCCACAGCCTGTAAAATTGCAGAGAGACCCTCCTGGATACATCAGAGCCACTGCAAAGGGTTGAGGTCCCGGAAGCCCCATCACTAAGGAGGAAGCACATTGGGAAGGCCTCACCTACGTTTGGTTGCTTGGGGGTGAGGGGGTAGTGCGATTGGGCCCCGTTGGGTAAGCCTGCACTCCACTCTCTATCCGATCAACTTTAGGGCAGCCAGGTGCAGGTGTGATGGACCAATGTGCAACAATGTGAAGGGAAGCCTCATGGTTACCTTGACTACAAAAAGCTCACCCTTACATCCATCCTTGGATGAAAAATGCCTGATACAGACCACAGAGAAAGACTGTTATGTTAAACACCCTGGAACAAGTGCACCAAATCTGATCTAATGACTTTTGTAAGGTGCACAACATCATCAACATCCTGATCCAGGAAGAAGCCCTGAACTTTAACAAGTTTTAAAGAGACTGTTGATCATCATTGAATTTTTCTTGATTTTATTTTGCTTTTCTTTACTTATGTTATTCTTTGTTTAAAGCTGTAATTTCACAGATGATAAGTTTATCATTCACAGCATACGCAGATGTACCAAAACCAGTGAAGACTTCTTTTCCTGTTTGTCAGATGAAGATGAAGTGTAACTTATGATGTAGTAACTGAGTTGCTTATTGTACATTTCATTTCTCTGATAAACAGGGCGGAATGTTAAGAGAATATGGTATATATGTGATCAGCTACATGAAATGTATTATCATTAAGCACATTTCTACATGACTCTTTACCTAGTAACTTGTGTGCTGAACTTATGCAGATACTAACCGCATCCTGTCGTTCTGAACATTTAGATGTAGAGAAGACCAAGCTCAGCTCTTTTACGAGAACATGCAAATGAAGAGAAGGGGAAAAACCCGCTGCTCTAAATGACGTTGTTACCTTTGTACACACATACACACACACACACACACACACACACACACACACACAGAAAAGTATAAATAAAGGATGCGGACAGTCAATGGGCGCAGATCCTGTGTTCATGACTGCCCTCGCGAGTGAAAGAACTGCAGTGTTTGTGTTTTCTAAACTCAGGAGTCTTGGCTAAAGAAAGAGCGGCAGGGTGATTTAAAGAAATCCCCTGTCAGGTACTGTCACAGAAGACTGCAAATTTGGATTGCATGTTTAGTGTGTACAACCACACCTTATCCTATACAAAGGACATTTTCCAAAGCCAAAAGTGGTCCAGTTATGTCATGGATTTTTCTAGCCTGTATTGCACAGAAGATAAAGTGTGCTCTAAGTCCAACCTTGACTTTTTAGTGGACATGCAAGTTTACACAGAAATGTCAAAAACTGCCCAAAACTGAAAGATTGCATTGTAAAAACCCATTTCAATTACGAAGACTAGAAAAGGGGAAATGGGGCACATCTACCTACACAACCAGCACTGAGCACACACCTGGGTGAAGCCGAGAGAGCAATTATTGCACACAATAGTGCCAACACATCAGCAAGGTGAATGAGAGGATAATGAGGGAGGGTCTAGATTATTATGAAATGTTTAAAAAGGATGTGCAGTGTAAATGCAAAATGATACCTGTTCAGATTAAATGAAAATGTATGCTTCAGCCATGGAATGGATGGAGCGATCTGTGGTTCTGAAAGCATACAGAAAAAAAAGAATAATGTTACTTCTCTATAAAAAACATAACATAGAAAAACCAAGAAATACGTAACATGACATGCACATCCTTATAAAAAGCTAGTACTATAATTTGATTTAGGTTTACCAAACAGTCTACAGACCAGCCATTAGCGACTAAGTTTGGCATAGGGTCAATTTTTTGAAGTTAAAATTAAAATTTCTTCAGAAAATGCACATTTTTCCGAGCCGCGCCTGAAAGTCAATTGAAGGAATTAGTCTTATGTCATTGATCTTATATGCTGGCGTGTTATTTCTGTCTCTAAATCATGCACATTAATAATTATCTTTTACGCTCGGTGTACAAACACATAACACACAGATATTTATATGAAGAGAGACAGAGACAAACGTGCGCGCACAAACACAAGCTTGTGTCTAGAAACCGCGAGCTCACCAGAAAAATTCAAAGCGAAGCGAGCACGGAGTTATACTATGAATGTTATGAACTATGAACTTATGCTAGCTAGCTGTATCCACCACCGATGCATCGTGGTAACGCTAGCTAGTTAGTATACTGGTAAAATACGGCTTTTTGCCTAACTTGCATTCCCGACTGTGATGGTCGGTTGCTGGTATCCAGTTCTAACGTCGCGCCGGATAGCTAGCTAGCTTGTAGCTAGCAGCTACAATCATGCAAAAATTGGGGGTGGCTGTCGACCCAGCTTAAATGGGGTTATTTTCTGCAATTTTGGCAATACAAATTATAAAAGCTTTTGTAACACACTTGGCTTTACTTACGTTTATTTTCAGATGAAATTAATCAAAGATGTGACACGATGTCTCCAGCAGCCATGCAGAATAAAAATGGGTCCCGGTCTATTTCTGGTGGGCGTGTTCAAGTACAAATCACTTTGACTCAAATTAAAGATATTATCTGATCAGCATGGAAAGAAATATATGTTTTGAGAGAAATCAAAAACTTTGCGTTGTGTCCTTTGTACAGATATTTAGTTTCATCCAAATCAAAAGTGGTATTTTAAAATGCAAAAAGAAAGGGTTTCACAATCAAATCAATGATTTTATTCTGTTTTGAATGGCACTTATTAGATTGAATGAATGACTGCATGTTAGACTTTTTTCAGTGCTGTGCATGTGCAATGACAATAAAGTTGAATTCTATTCTATTCTATTCTAATGATTCAGCCTACAGAGAGGAGTTTCAGCATCTGAGGCAATGGTGTGACAACAGCAACCTGCATCTAAACACAGCCAAGACCAAGGAGATGATAACTGACTTCAGGAGAAGAAAGTGATCGGAGCACTCCACCCTCTACATTGATGGGGAGGAGGTAGAAAGTGTAGAAAGATTTGGTTTTCTCGGAGTCCACATCTCGGCCGACCTTACCTGTTTACTGTTACTGTACTGGAGCAACTGTAACCCACATAATTTCCCTAGGGATTAATAAAGTATGCAGATTCTGATTTTGATTCCACAAACATCTCCCACCAGGTAGGGAAAGCACAACAAAGGCTGTACTTTCTCAGGAAGCTGCGTCAGGCCCCAATTACCCCAGAGACTGCTAGTAAACTTCTACCGCTCCACCATCGAGAGCCTTCTGACTTACTGCTGCACACTCTGGTTCAACTGCTGCACTGCGGAGGACAAGAGGAAACTGTAGCAGAGCGGGCAATTGGCACTTCACTAACCCCCCGCAGAGACATTTATATTGGCAGACTTCAGTGGAAAGCCAGCATCATCATCAAGGACCCTTCGCACCTTGGACACTCACTTTTCCCCCCTTCCCTCTGGTAAACGCTACAGGTCCATCAGGATGAAGACAGACAGACATAATAGAAGCTTCTACCTACAGGCTGTAAAACACGCTTGGAGGATAACTGTACTGTCGACACTCACAGACATTACACTTTATTTCTAAACTGTATTTTTATTTATACTATAATGCAACCAACATGCCTACCTCTATAACTGTATTTATTATTCCTACCCCCCACCCCCACCCCTTACACTGATCACTCACTGATGCTTTACATTTCACCTGCTCCACAAACGGCATGTGTATATATATATATATATATGTAAGCATGTATGTGGAAATATGTGTATGTAGGTTTATGTGTGTGTGTGTATGTATGCATACATATGTGTGTATACGTGTACATGTATGTATATATGTGTGTGTGTATATACGTATAGAGTATATGCATGTATTTGTGTGAATGTATGCATAATTATATGTGGGTGTATGCGTATGTGCGCATGTGTATGTATAGCTTGTACCTATCTTTCTTGTGTAAATGTATATGCCTGTGTTATTGGGTAGATACTTATGTTACTGTGTATTACACACATTCCCTGAGTAGATACCCCTAAAACTGTTTTTATTGTCTTCTCCTATTCTGAAACAAACTGAATCTAAATCTACATGCTGCCAATGGAGAGATGCCAAACTGTGTTTCATTGCTCTTGTACCAGTGACAATAAAAATTCTACAATAATAATAATAATAGTAATAATAATGACTGGCACATCAAAGTATATGGTCCTTTGATGATGCTGTAAACAGCAGAAATCTCAGTATCGTATAACTGATTATCTCAGTCGACAGCAAAGATGATATATGAGGACAGGTCTGATGCTTTGATCTCTGATACCATAAATCAGAGAACTCAAACATCTGGGAAGCAAGAAAATACACACATAAAAAACAACCTGGATGCGCACAAACACTATCCTTGTTAAAACTCTTGCTAGTGCTGTGAGAAGTGGGTTATAAATGGTTGAGGAAAGACTGAGACCCAGCTGCACCAGATGTAGCAGCAGTGTGTTAAGAGCCTTATGGGCTGAAGCTTTATCTGTGGAGGCCGACCTGGCTGCTACTATAACACCAATATAAGAGCATGTAATTGCCACACTTGCGGAAATAAACAGAACACATGTGAAAGCTTTGTCGTAATCATCAGACATAGACCCAACAAACATTGATATTTCAGAGCAAAAATCTTTCATCTGCAGACTATCAAGGGCTTCAAAAGGAAACTCTAACAGCAGAAGAACCCGAGTGAGAATATTTAGTGAACCAATGGCCCAAATCGCAATGATGGCCACACCTGTGTTGGTGATAGTGATGATGGTGGCATGCCTCAGTGGGTAGCACACAGCGACATATCTCTCCAGAGACATCACCACCAGCGTGAGAGGAGAGACCACAGTTGTAAGATTGGCAAGCATGGTGAGAAAACCACATACAGGATACGTTAGTGTTATTCTAGAAGTAGCAATAATATACAGTAATTGACTCAGTGCCATCTGTACTGTGTCTGCAAACAGAAGGTTATACAGGAGAATGTATCGAGACGTCTCACAGAACAATATCTTACTCCTTAAAGTAAATAGCATGATTCCATTGATAAAGAGGAATATACAACATGACATCGTAGACAGAGTGAAAAATAGCACAATTTCCAAAACCCCTAGATACTGCAGGTTAGCAGTAACATTGGTCAGTGTTTGATTTGAAAGTGACATTTTGAAGATGGTATTTAGTCCTTAATATCTTCATAACATCCTAATGTCACTGAAAATAAATCATAAAGAAAGACTTCCAGCATATAGCTTTCATGAATATAGACTTCATTATCCTTCATTACTTCATTATCAAGGTTCATTATCCTTTTGCAGACAATGAGCAGTGTAGAGGTTTTGTCCAGTTGGCTTTTCCTACCGTCACACTCTGTATATAACATCTCTCTTTCACATGACATTATTACATGTCTGCATAGTGAACAGCCCACAAACAGGTCCCCCCCCATGAGAATAGCATATCTCCTCTATGCCATGAAAATCTAATACACTAAGGATATATACCTTTATTTTTCACACATTGTTGTTGCATAATGTCCTATGCAAGTTCATAAAACTCTCATAAAATATCATTTTTGGTTCAAACACAAATTACTTCAAGTGTATGTTGTGCTTTTAAACTGAAATCCCATCTGTAATAATTTGCTCATACTATATTTAAACTAAACTTTGCCCTTTGCCTGCAACAACAAATTGGAGACCTCTCAGAGTATATGATACCTCTTACCCTGTGACAGATTCCAACCATGACTGAACTGGATGAGCAGAAGGATGGATGAAGGTTTTCACAGTTTGGAACACAATACAATATATTAATAAGAGACTGAACAGCAAGGAATAAGAAAGAAAGAAGTGACCTGATAACAACAATATTTTATTCCTTTAATATAGTTATTAAAGGTGCTGCCCTGAAGTGGTTTGAATTTTATCTAAAAACAAAATCACTAAAGTTTGTTCATGTATATCGGGAGTCCACTTCAGAAATTCACACACTAAAGTTAATTATGGAATTCCATGAGGTTCTGTGTTACGACCAGTTCTATTAACATTATACATGCTTTTCTTAGGCAATAATGTTCGAAGACCTAGTATACAGATTCATTCCTATGCAGATGATGTCAGGGATGCGGATACAGGACCCAAACGCCAGAGTCTTTGAATGCATGCATTGTGTTTATTTATAGTGAGGTAAATAAGAATACGAAACAGTTCCACCAAACAAAAAAATCTCCATCCAACAGTTCAAAAGGCACAACTGCGGTTTCACGTGGTTCCAGCGGTGGCGGAAAACAGCTCCGGTGGCTGACCTGGTGGGTGGCAGCGCTGGTAAGACCCTTCAGGTGGCCAAACACGGGCCCAGTGGCAGCGACATAGCAGCTTCGGTGGCCGACCGCGGGTCCGGTGGTGGCGACGTAATGGCTCTGGTAACTGACCACGGGGACGGTGGCAGCGAAGCAGTTCAAGTGGCTGCCCATGACAGTGAAGCTCCTTCACTGATGGCTGGGGTGGACGTGCAGGCCGTGCTGGACATGGACATGGTGGTGTGATGTCCTCGGGTGCAGGTGTGGCAGGTGTGGGTGGCGTGCAGTCTTCCAGCTCGGGCAAAGCAGGTCCAGACGGCGCACAGACCTTCTGCTCAGGTAGAGCAGGTGCTGACAGCACACACACCTCCAGCTTGGGCAGAGCGGTGGCTGGGCCTGACTGAAGAGTAGAAGCTGCAGGGGGTTGAGGTGACAATGGCAATGTGGGTATGGCAGGCAGTAGAGTAGAACCTCACACTCCGTCTCGCAGCCTGAGATCATCCAATCAAAGGCTGTTGGTAGTCCCCCGAACACGTTGTAAAACCAGAGGTGATAGATCTTTTGGAGCGGTTGCCCCCAGGTTGTGGAATTCTCTTTATGTTGCCTGGATTGTATTTATTCTTTTAAACATGATCTTAAGACTCATTTATTTAGACTAGCTTTTAACTAGATTTGTGCTGTGTGTTTGATTGTGCTGTTTTATGTTTATCTGTTTCATATTATTGTGAAGCACTTTGTGGTTTTTATCCTGTGAAGAGTGCTCTATAAATCAGTAAAGTAAAGTAAAATAAAGTAAAGTAGATGATGGCGGCATGGCAGCTGCAGACAGCTGAGAGAAAGGTGGAGCAGAAAGGGGTGCGACAGCTGCAGACCGTGAGGCTGAGAGTGGCACACCAGGCTTAAAAACTTCCAGAGGTCCAGAGTTGGCGGAAGCCATAAGCTCATCCTCTGGGGAAGCCCTGGGGAGAATTTGTATCTCCTTATGGCCTGAGTCAGAGTTGATTAACTCTGGGAGCCCTGATTCTTTGTCCACTGTTACAGAATTAACTGACTTAGAGTTAACAGTTCCTGGGTTCAATAACTCTGAGAGACACAAAGCAGAACTAGACAAGTTAGTGAACACTAGCTTCTCCCCAGACTTAACAGGCTTAGAAGGAAGAGTCTCTATTTTTTTCAATCATAGGGAATGAATTCACAACAATGGCAGAGTCTTTTTCACTCACTGCGACTTCCTGTGCTGGTTATCCAGAATCAGCTGGCTCTTTTGAAGCCACAGGAGTGAGCTGTGCTGTGGCGTGACGATGGCGGGGGCGCCGTCTTCTCCGCGAAGGCAGGGCTGACGGGCAGACAGCAACACCTCTGGCGGGCCAGGCTGCAAAAACAGTAGCAGGCCAGGATGCACATCCACCGGCGGGCCGGGCTGCACCAAAGATGAAACAGGGAATGCTGGTTCCTGAGCCTGCAATGCCTCTTCAACTTCCCTAAAGGCGCCAAAAATTGCAGGGGTATCTAGGATGGTTTATGGATTATGGTTTAACTGAGCTTCAGCAATGTTAATAATCACCTCCACACTCTGTGAGTCAGGAGCCGTGAGCGCGCGGCTGACGAGCTCACAGATCTGCGTTATTTCTCCACAGCATTCCGGCAGGTAAGAGTCTGTTGGGTCCATTCTGGCTGGGTTGTTCTGTTTGGGATGCGCATACAGGACCTAAATGCCAGACTCTTTGAATGAAGGCAGTCTGTTTATTTACAGTGCAGTAAATAAGAATACGACAATTAATCCCAGTGCGTGTTCCCGATGTGTGTTTCCCAGGGTCCATGCTCTGTGTCTCCACTCCTCTTGTGCTTCTGTCCAACGTGCTTGCTGCCTTCTCAGTTGCCTTCAAATCACATAGGCAGCCGTTAGAAAATCCACAATAGAGGCAGACTCACCCTTTCAGCTGACTTGCTGGGAAACTAACGGGAAGTCTTGTAACAATCCAGCGGTGACGGGTGCTAAGTCACTCTGCTAAGACTGCTCCCGAGATGAGGCTGATCATCTGCAGGTGTGTGATTGTGTTACAGGTCCGGCGAGTCCCATGACGGGGACACCACTCTCCGGGCCCGGAATGGCGGAGAGACCAGAACACACACACATAGACGGGGAAACAGGGAACAGGTGAACACCGGGGCTGTGAGCTCGGTACACTCTGTCAGCTGACTGTTAGCACAGCGAGTGACATCTCTGAAAACATCTGAGCACTTTTGCAAACACATTCTATGTTGACAACCTGACCAGACATGTGAAGATTACGCCACGACATTCACGGCTAAAACACTATTTAAAGTGTAGTTGGTGACAGAAAAACGGGGTATTTTAAAACTTTACACCACCACCATTGCTGCCTGTGATTTGAAATGCATTCTGGGATACCAAGTCCATACAAGCAATCGATTATCTAGGATCAACCTGTCTTGACTTACTTTGCACGGCAGCCAATCAAATGCTAGAGAAGCTGCAGTGGCAGCATTAACCCCGCCCACTTAGTTTGATGGGTGAGACTGACAGATTTTTAGACATGAAGGGGACAAAAGTGCCATAATGAATTAAATAAATAAATCATTAAATAATTAATTAAAACTGTCAATAATTATTTAAATGTGTTATTAATTAATTAAATGTGTCAATAATTCATTAATTAAATGTGTGGTAAATATTTATTTAATTAATTATTTCCAATTTTAATTAATTATTGCAACATTTAATTAATTATTTAATGGTATATTTAATTAATTCATTATGGCAGTCCTGGCGTTACATAGGAAGCAACGGTGAAAAGCTTAATTAAAACCCACTTGAGGTCGATCACATCAGGGCTAAGAGGTCGGGTGCCAGGAGACCACATCCTATTGTGGCCAAATACGGCCATTTCAAACAGAAGGAGCAGGTGAAGAGTCACAGCAGGGAGTTGAAAGGAACAGACATCAGCGTGCATGACAAGTTCCCCATAGAGATCCTGGAACGACGCAGGTCCTGTTCCCAGTTCAATCCAGCGTCATCCAGAAAGGCTCCCGTGCTGTCATCGCCGTGGGCCGCCTCTACGTGGACGGACAGCTCTATCGCAACCCTGACACTACTCCGTGGTTGAATTAACTTCATTCCAGATAAGAAACCACTACACTTTTTTTCTTTCTCTCTCTCTTGCATTAACATGTTTAACTTATTAATATCAATTTGCTAATTCAACGCGATGTTATAGCAGTTAAAAAATGCGTTGTTCTATGATGATGCATTGATTACAATGTTTTCTTTTTTTTTGGTTCAGTTTTTTCTTTCAGCCCTCTCACCCACCCTTTTCCTCGGTTTTCTTCCTTTTCTTTTCTTTCACTGTGTTGATCACCTGTTTCCCTACTCAACCACGAAGAACACCTTCTATTACTACACATTCACACAGCACAATCACGCACACACGCGCTCAACAGCAGCACATCCACAACAGACATATAAGATACACACACTCAAGCGAGTACAAACTTGCTCATATTACTGAATATGCACACACATAGTCAGACTTATGGAGCATCTCGCCACACATCTTTTCTCTATCTGTTTACACACGAGTAATGTATTTTCATTTTCCTCACCCGTGTAAGCAACACACACAGTGTGCAACATTAGCTATACACACACAACTATGGACACAATAAGGTTTGTTACAAGGTATGTACATGGAGCTCGCTCCAGAGAAAAGAGGTTAAAGATATTGAACCAGCTCAAAAAACTACAGGCAGATGTTGTTCTATTACAAGAGACTCACAGCTACTGATGAACTTTCCTCATGTGTTCTCTGCCTGATATAACTTTAGACAAAGGGAAGTAGCAATTTTAACACATAAAAATATTAATTTCAGAGTACTCAACACAGTTATCGATCAAGACGGTAGATTCCTAATCATTATATTATCTATGCTTAACAAAAAGTTATGTATTGTAAGTATATATGGCCCAAATGTTGATGACTACCTCATTCTTCCATGTTTGTTTTAGTCCACTCACTGAACACCTAGATTGCTCAGTTCTTCTTGGGGGTGACTTCAACTTTGGACTAAATGAAGAAATGGATGGGCTCAATGCAGCAGGAAGTGCAACTGGCAGTCCATGAAAGACTCTGTTTGTTCTGCTTCTTCTGAGCTAGGAGTGATTTTCTGTGCTCAGCCTGTGGATTTAGAGGACTGTTTTTCGCCTGCTCATTCAGAGCAGCGAACTAATCCCACCAAGTCTGTCTTTTCTGATCCTGCTCCTCTGACTCCGAGCATTCCCCTGCACCTGTCTCAGTTTCCCAGGTGACGTGGGCTGGGAACCATTTGGTCCCCGCTCCGGTTTCCAGATCAGCTGAGGCTCAGCCTGTAGCGCAGTCACCAGCTCAGCCTTTAATGCAGTTATCAGTTCAGCCTTCTCCCCAGTATGTAGCTTCCCCATTAATTCAACCGTCAGATCAGCCCGGCCAGCACTTCCTAGTGTCCGCTGGAGGGTCCGAGAGGCCCGTTCAGCCGTCTTTCTCCACTGGAGGGTCCGAGAGGCCCGTTCAGGCATCTTCAGTTCCTGCTGGGGGCCCGAGGAGTCGCTTCAGCACCTCATGTCCCCTGACGGCTCTGGTGAGTCTGCTCAGCCACCACCTGGAGGTTCCACTCCGTTGCCTGCAGCACCTATGCCGTCTGGCCTTGTGCCCGAGAGTTGTTGCCCACGACCACGTCTAGCACGGCCGGCTCTTCCACGTTCGCCACCTTAACATTGCCGACCACCTTCCAGGCCGCTGGCTGGATATCTTTGCTATTGTGGACATCCCCCTGAACTCTGTCGCCACCACTGTCTTCCACGCGGCTGGCCTCCGGACCAGCTCTGTCGCCCCCGCCATCTTCAACGTGGCTGGCCTCTGGACCACCGCTGTCTTTGCGGTCGGCCTCCATATCTGCTTCGTCTCTGTGACTGGCCTCTGAACTTTTTCTCCTAATGCTCCTGTGCTGTTGCCTTCCTGGTCGACCCCCGGAACCTCTAGACTATTAACTTTTGTGCTGTCAGCCCACAAAGCGGGCCCCTGGATCTGCTCAGTTGTGGACTAGTGTGCCGTCGCTCTTCAGTTCGACCTCCTGTACTTTGTTGTGAACTGTCTCTGCCCCTGGCCACATTCTCTGTGGGACTTTTGGACTATTTCTTGAGTCACATGACCGGTCCCTGGACTATTTTGGTTTTGTTTTGGCTTCCTGTTCCTGGGATTCTGAAGTTTTGGACTCTGTGTTTCTGGACTCTGGCCTTTTGTGCGAGTGTTTAAAGGTTTGCCTCTATCACCCCTGTCCTTGCGTATTTTTAAAAGGGTTATATGCTAAAAAATAAAAAATAAAAAATAGACGAGGATAAAATCTACTTACTTTTTCTGTGTTCCAGACACAGTAATATCTGCTTCAATATTTACACCTCTGATGAAAGTTCACAAGTGTTAGCTTTATTTTGATACCAAGATAGTAAGCACAGAGATTGTAATTGCAGAGAAATAATCAATTAATTTGGGGCATTTCATTTTTGAGCAGGAAGCTCAGAAACCCCTTTGGGGCTTAAGAGGTTAATAAAGCCATGTTTTGAGTTTATCCACTGGTGTTGTGAATCTTGTGTTTGGGTCCTCATCTGCCTATACACAGCCAGTCCCTGACAAAAATATAGAGAACACTCTCCAAAATAGATGAATCAGTATCCCTTCCTATTGCACAATTAGAAACGGATTTATCAGTCAGCTTAGACCAAAACTTCTGGTCTCAGGTATGCTTAAAAACCTTTTGTAGAGATTAAAAGGATATTTTGCTGCTATTTTTTATGATCATTATTACTATTCCATTAATTATTAATATTGATAGTGCATTTAGATGTTTAAACATATTGGCACCCAATTAAGCTTTTATTACAGGTCCAAGAAGAACCACTTTAAACTGTTGAGTTGAATCTATAATTTTAAAGGCTTTTGAATGTTTTTATATTCTTACACTGAAGTCTTCAGTGGGTGAGAAACTGAGCTGCAGGGACAGGAAATATACTCTGTGCCAAAATGAGACAGGAAACACTTCTGCAAGGCTTGCTGAAGTGAAACTGAAAGCAGTCTGAGTTGGTTTGTCATTTTATTATGCATTTATATTTTTGATTAAGCTTTGATTAAGCTTTAAGTAGTTGTATTAGATTGGAACATTTGTTTTATATATTTTACATATAAGTCAAGATCAGTACACACAGGATGGCCTTAGCCTGGGCGCCTAAGCTGAGGTCAATCAAAGTGCAGCGTGAGGATCACACATGCACAGACATACACACACACAGCAGTAGACTCAGTTAGTAGGTAAGAAGTTAAGATGTGTTTTGCTATAACTGCAAAGTTGGGGTGCGTACGTGTTAGTCTGTTCCAGGAAGTACACCAGATGTCCCAGAGATAAGCGACACCGAAGCTGGGGGAAGCACCTGGGTTCGAGCCGAGGACGGTGTTCTTTAAACTGTGTCAAGGGTTGACTGAACGGTTGTGGTTTTGGATTGACGTATGCTGTACTGGATCTGCCTGGCAACAGAAACCCTATAAAGCCTTTGTTCTGACTATTGTAAGACAGTTCAACACTGAATCTGCACAGTGTTGGACTCCACATGTGTATTCATTAAAATCTTTGTCTAATTGCACCCGGCAGGATCAGTGGTCATTATTTTGGTCTTCCTCCTCAATTCTGAACCCTTAACACTTTCAATCTGAAAGTCCACTCTACAATTGATAGAATACAAAATACTACATAGAGTGCACTATACAGGTCAACGGATGTTCAAGGGCTTTTTTCCCCCTCTTCTAACAACTGCTTACACTGTCAAGGCAATACACCTGACAATTATGCCTTGATGCATGCTCAATCATCGAGGTAATTAAATCCCCAAAAGTTGATTCTGTTCATCTGGACGTAGCGTTTTCAGTGGGAGAAATATTTCATCACTCAGCCAAGTGACTTCTTCAGTCTCAGCTGACTGCAGGTTTCACCAATCTTATAAACAGCACATTTGCATAAAGACTGAAACCAGTCCACTGAAGCAACAATGGGCTGGGAGGTCAGTTCCATGATCATTAATATGCAAATTCTCATGACCATTGATCAACAACCACTTATCAAAGATCACTGATCAGTGGCCATGAGTCCCATTCACAGACAGTTGGAGAATGGCTGCAATCACAGCATTGTAAGATGGAGACAGATGTACCCTTAGTCCTCCTCCTCGATTCAGAGATGGTCTTTCCCATTTCACGTAAATGGCCTCCTTGACTCTTCACTCAAACCAGCGTGGGGGGGTGTCTGTGTCAGTGTACATGCATATGTATCTGTGTGTGTGTGTGTGTGTGTGTGTGTGTGTGTGTGTGTGTGTGTATGTGTGTGTGTGTGTGTGCTAAGCGAAAGTCAACAGTCCTCCAGCTGATGCAGGTGGCCTTGAAGGATATGGTCAGAGGGTCAAAGCACAGTCTGAGAGAAATTGTTGTTCCAGCTAACCCATTCGTCTTGGAGCCAAACTGCATCCAATTTCTCAGTTGATCTTACGTCCATCACTTGTCCCTCGATCTATCAATTCCCTGTTGCAGAGTCGTGAGCTTCTAAAGATCTTATCCATATTGTGGTCAGTCACTCACAGTCTGAGTACTCATGGCCCTGCATGGCCAGCCTTGTGGGATTTTGAACAGCTGTACCGCTTTCTTTATTCTTTGATAAGCCAGGGTTGAGCCAATATCAATTATCCAGAACCCCGTTATCATGGTTCCGAATCAGTGGATCTCTTTCAAATGTCTTCCATTGAGAGTGTTGCCAGGCACAAGAAACTCCACTTCTCCCAGCCGTTGTGTGTCCAGCAGCAAACGTCCCTGCAGGACGATCGGGCTCCCCCAAGCCCAGGGTTCTCATCGAGAAGAAGGTGTCAATTTCATTAAGAGACCAGTTGATCAGATCCATAATTCCTTAGCTTTTAGAGAACAATACTGACAGTGTCTCTGACGGTAAGAATTAGACGAGACTAGAAAAAGACAAAGAACCAAGCAGGAAAGATAAGGGAGGGGAAAAGATGTGAACACCTCTGTCAAGAGGGGCCTGGATCTCCTCCATGCTTGCTTCATGTCCTGCGGGGCAGAGCTATGGTTCCCCACACCTACTAACAGATCATTACATGGAGAAACCTTTTGAATAAGCGCGGACGCACACAGGTGTGCATACAGGTATACACACGGGTGTACACAGACACACACTAATGCTGCCTTAAAGCATATAGTGCATTTTCGGTTTCGCGTGCTGCTCAGTAACATTCAATATTTATTGTTATACTGTTACTTATACTTATCTAGGTTGTTGCTGTGGTCTCCCTACTGTGTTGTTCTCTTTTTGCTTGTTTTCTTCTTTCTTTTCCCAGGAGGTGATCCAGCGGATTTTTAGTGTCTTTTCTCTCTGTCCCTCTTCCCCTCTGCTTTTCTTTCCCTCTCCTATCCACTAGGCATATCTGTTCCAATTGTAATAACTTAAAAGTAAATAAATAAATAAAAATAAATAAATAAATAAATAATAATAAAGATCAACCAAGTGGACAAGTAAAAAAAAAGAGAAAAAGAAAAAGGAAATGTACTCAAAGTGAGAAAGTGAAAAGTATTTCTTGATGGAGGTTTCTATGTTTGTGCACAAATACAGATACAAATACCGGCTACTTTGCACATCTCTATTATGCTCGCTCCTCTTCTGTAGCACTAGCTAGATGCTAAAGTACCCACCATTCCAATTTTAACCCCTGAGTCTTGCACATGCCATCTCTTTTTATTGGGTTGCTGTTTCAAGGCTCACAGTGATGAAATAATAACTCAATCGAAATGTGTTAAACCAAAAGTAAGAGCATGTTTGTTGACATGTAAGAGCGTACTTTCCACTCCTTACATGTTGAAAATGTAAGGAGTGGAAAGTACAGATATTTATTTACAAATGTAGGAAGTAAAAGTAAAAAGCAGTCAGAAAAAAAACTAATAGTAAAATACAGATATCTGAAAATTGTACTTAAGTACAGCAGCAAAGTATTTGTACTTTGTCTGTGATGGTTGTCAGTCATCCAGGTCATCGTAGTCAAAGGAGTTTGCAAAGAAAAGCGTCTGGACTTCTTTAAGTTGCTTAAAGACGTTTCACCTCTCATCCGAGAAGCTTCTTCAGTTCTAAGGTCAAATGGCCGAGAGTCCCAGAGGAACACACACATGTAAAGGAAGCACTCAAAACATGCGGTTATCCTAACTGGGCGTTTATAAAGTCAGCAAAGATGCACAGAAAAGAAGATCAGACACCAGCGAGGGAGGATAAGAAAGACAGACGCTTAACAACGTTGTCATCCCCTATGTAGCGGTGTATCAGAGAAACTCAGGAGAGTTTTCTCCAAGCACGACATCCCAGTGTACTTCAGACCCAGCAACACACTCAGACACAAACTGGTTCACCCGAAAGACAAAACTCCAAAACACAGACTGAACAACGTGGTGTATGCTGTACAGTGCAGCGAGGAATGCCCAGACCTCTACATTGGAGAGACCAAACAGCCACTTCACAAGCGCATGGCACAACATAGAAGAGCCACCTCCACAGGACAAGACTCAGCAGTTCACCTGCATCTTAAGGATAAAGGTCACTCTTTGAGGATGCAAATGTTCACATTTTGGACAGAGAGGACAGATGGTTTGAAAGAGGAGTGAAAGAGGCCATCTGTGTCCACTGTGAGCGACCATCTTTGAACAGAGGCGGTGGTTTACGACACCAACTGTCTGCCATCTATAATCCAGTTTTGAGTTCCCTCCCCAGACGCCTTAACGCCCACTCACATCCTGGGCCATCTGACCTCAGGAATTCACATGACAAGGTGGGGCCAGGTTTCACAATGGGCTCACCCGAAACCCTGGCTGATTAGGTCCCACACCCGCTTTCACACCTTGGCGCATGTGATTAGAGGATCACCAGGGGGTCCTTTGTCCCTCTTTGGGGGGATACTCCCACTGGGTTTAAATCTGGGACTCTCGGCCATTTGACCTTAGAACTGAAGAAGCTTCTCGGATGAGAGGTGAAACGTCTTCAAGCAACTTAAAGAAGTCCAGACGCTTTTCTTTGCAAACTCCTTTGACTATTTGTACTTTGTTACTTCCCACCTCTAGGGTTTACCTTCAACTGTCAGACAGACATCCGTACATTTGACTTGTGAGTTCTTTGATATTGTCATGGTCCTGAGTCTCTGGACTCAGTGTTTTTGTTTTGATTATTATATATTATCTTTGGTTTTGGTTCTGTACTCCCCTCTGTTCCAGTTCTGCCAGGTCTCTGTGTAATGTCTAGTGTTTCTGCATCTAGGTTCATGTTTTCTGGTTGTTTCCTCCTCGTCATGTTCATTAGGTTCAGCTGTGTCTCCTTCCTGTGTCTAGTTCCCTCATTACCTTGCGTCTGTATATATATATGTAGTGTGTTTGCCTGTGCTGCTTGTCGCTCTGTCTGCGTTTCATGGTGTTCTCTTCATGCGTCCTGTGTCTCTCTGCTCTTCCCCCCGCTTTGTTATTATTTCAGGTCTCCTTATTAGTTCAATTCAATCCAATTTTATTTATATAGCGCCAAATCACAACAAAAGTCGCCTCAAGTCGCTTCATAGGTACAG
Organism: Oreochromis aureus; assembly: GCF_013358895.1. Taxonomy (NCBI): domain Eukaryota; kingdom Metazoa; phylum Chordata; class Actinopteri; order Cichliformes; family Cichlidae; genus Oreochromis; species Oreochromis aureus. Next base: position 34,402,075 of record NC_052951.1, read on the forward strand.
AGAAAAACCCAACAATCATATGACCCCCTATGAGCAAGCACTTTGGCGACAGTGGGAAGGAAAAACTCCCTTTTAACAGGAAGAAACCTCCAGCAGAACCAGGCTCAGGGAGGGGCGGGGCCATCTGCTGCGACCGGTTGGGGTGAGAGAAGGAAGACAGGATAAAGACATGCTGTGGAAGAGAGACAGAGATTAATAACAGATATGATTCGATGCAGAGAGGTCTGTTAGCACATAGTGAGTGAGAAAGGTGACTGGAAAGGAAAACTCAATGCATCATGGGAATCCCGGCAGCCTACGTCTATTGCGGCATAACTAAGGGAGGATTCAGGGTCACCTGGTCCAGCCCTAACTATATGCTTTAGCAAAAGGAAAGTTTGAAGCCTAATCTTGAAAGTAGAGATAGTGTCTGTCTCCCGAATCCAAACTGGAAGCTGGTTCCACAGAAGAGGGGCCTGAAAACTGAAGGCTCTGCCTCCCATTCTACTTTTAAATACTCTAGGAACAACAAGTAGGCCTGCAGAGCGAGGCGAAGTGCTCTAATAGGGTGATATGGTACTACAAGGTCATTAAGATAAGATGGGGCCTGATTATTTAAGACCTTGTATGTGAGGAGCAGGATTTTGAATTCTGGATTTAACAGGAAGCCAATGAAGGAAGCCAAAACAGGAGAAATCTGCTCTCTCTTTCTAGTCCCTGTCAGGACTCTTGCTGCAGCATTTTGGATTAGCTGAAGGCTTTTCAGGGAGTTTTAGGACATCCTGATAATAAAGAATTACAGTAGTCCAGCCTGGAAGTAATAAATGCATGAACTAGTTTTTCAGCGTCACTCTGAGACAGGATATTTCTAATTTTCGAGATGTTGCGGAAATGGAAGAAAGCAGTCTTACATATTTGTTTAATATGTGCGTTGAAGGACATGTCCTGGTCAAAAATGACTCAAGGTTCCTCACAGTGTTACTGGAGGCCAAGGTAATGCCATCCAGAGTAAGAATCTGCTTAGATACCATATTTCTAAGATTTTCAGGGCCGAGTACAATAACCTCAGTTTTATCTGAATTAAGAAGCAGAAAGTTAGCGGCCATCCAGGTCTTTATGTCTTTAAGACATTCCTGCAGTTTAACTAATTGGTGTGTGTTACCTGGCTTCATGGATAGATAGAGCTGCGTGTCATCTGCATAGCAGTGAAAATTTATGCTATGTCTTCTAATGATGCTGCCTAAGGGAAGCATGTATAATGTAAATAGAATTGGTCCTAGCACTGAACCCTGTGGAACACCATAATTGACCTTAGTGTGTGAAGAGGACTCTCCAAAACATCCATGTTTCCACCCGGTTGCAGAGAAAGCGTTTGACAGAGTTAACAGGAAATTTTTATTTGCAACTTTACACAAATTTGGTCTTGGAAACTCTTTCATTAACTGGTTAAAAATATTATATTTTAATATTAATATATAGTTTAATATTTTAAACAACCTAATTAATAGAGTTGCATATTTCCACTAAGTACTGTTTCGAATACCAGAATAGGGAGGATGGTGTAGGTTAAAGTGTAGTTAGATAGACCAGTATTACTGGACTATAAAATATTTTGGGTGAAGCCTATTTTTTGCATACAGGTATAACAGAATAGCTTTGGTGTTTTGTTTTTTAAAACTTGAGTATGAACTTATACAAAATGCAGCAAGATATTAAAAAACCTGTTTTATTGATTATAAAATACAGTATATCGGATTCATATCAGTATCGGCAGATATCCACATTTATGATATCGGTATCGGACATAAAAAAGTGGTATCGTGCCATCTCTATGTTAGGATGCCTGGGTCGTTGACCCAGGGTTTTGAGTTTATTATATTATTTATCATTTCTAGTCTTTTGGTTTCTTTGTCAGAGTTGTGCTTTCTGGTTTCTGTTCTGTTCCATAGTTGCTGTGTCAGTCTACGTCTCTGTTCCTTCTGTTGCAGTGCCTGCCTGTGAGTCTGTGTTATGTTTCCTGTTTTACTTTGAAAGTCCATGTCTCATGTTAATGTCTCTGTTTGTGCTTCCTTTGTCTCATTAGGCCTGAGTTGCCCCAGCTGTGTTTCCCTCCTGTTACCCATTCCCTGATTGCTCCCTCTGTGTATCCAAGCCCTGTTTCTCTGTGTCCGTGTCGCGATCTACCCTTATCCACCCTTATTTTGCTGTGTGTTCCGTCTGTGTAAAGTTTACCTTGGAATCTCAGTTTTGTTACTTTTTTGGACTTCAGCATTAAAGCTGTATTTGAGTTCACGTTTCATTTCCGTGAGTCTGCATTTTGGGTCCTTTATATCACCACTCCTGCCTGCACACAGCCGTTTCATAACACTCTACTGACAAGTTCATGCTCAACTGAAAGGTTTTCTGGCTGCAAAATTGTGAGCCAATTCATCACTATGTCCTTTAAAAACTTTTATTGGCATTATAATAATTCCGGAATATCTTGATGTTTTAGCAGCAAGAACAGTGAGGAAAAAAATAACTACTTCTTTTTAACAGTCTGGAATATATGTCAACATTAAGACGACAGTTAATTTTTGATAGAAGAATAAAAAGATTGGTCAGATTTTAACTATCTTCGCAGATATTTAGTTATCAAAATATCAAAAAATTTTCATATTACTGTTGTTCAAAATGTTTAAAATTGGTAATGACTATCCTGTTAGCCAAATCCTCTAAATACTCAAACAGAAATATAGCCATAAAAATCACAATACACGTGGAGGTTTTTTTTTGGGGGGGGGGGGCTATATGGTGATATTTCCTCAAGATATGTCTTGAGGAAAATTTTGGTATAATTAATATACATCAACAGGAAAAATAACAGCAAACTGGAAAATGTGACAAAACAACAATATTTATTAATAACAGCCTAAATATTGTACCTGTGATGATAATTTTGCTTTGTATGATGCCGTAATTCACAGTGTAATATGCAATAATAATCCATTCAAATAAAGCTCTTTCCTGAATGTCTCCCTAAACCTCATGTAAAGTCTCTCCTTTCACAACTCACTTCCATAATAACATATTCAATAAAAATAACACGAGTCCATACATTCACAGTTTTAGAAACAGAAGATGGAGGAGCCAGGATTTCATCAAAAAGTTAACCCTCAAGCAGGCTTGGAAAATGTGGGAAATGATAGTACAGGGCTATAGCTATGTAAGCTTGGTCTCAAAATAATACATGTTGGACACCAGTTTACAGTGCCTTGAAAAACTGTCAAATATGCACATCCACAAAGGCCTCCATCCAAGCTAAACATGTCAACCCTTGTCTTCTACCACTGGGCACTTCAACCGACAGCATAGATGATATATGAGGACAGGTCTGATAGTCTGATCTCTTAGTCCATAGGTGAGAGAAGTCAGACACCTGGGTAAGATAATAAAGAAAAGATAAAAAACATTCTGAATGCGAACAAGTACTATCCTTGTGACAGTCACTGAAAGAGGTACAAGCAATGGGTAGTAAATGGTTGAGGAGAGGCTGAGGATCAGCTGGAAGAGATTCAAGAGCAGTGTGTTACGAGCTTTAATGGCTAAGGCTTTGTCTGTGGAGGCTGACCTGGCTGCTACGATCACACCAATGTAAGAGAAAATGACTGCCACACCAGCAGCCACAAACACAATACAAGTGAAAGCTTTGTCAAAATGATCAGACTTTGACCCGAGCAGAATACCTATCTCAGAACAAAGATATTTCACCTCTATTTTATCCAACTTTTCAAATAGTGCTAAAAACAACAAAGTGCGAATAATAATGTTTAAAAAACTGATGGCCCAAATCACAATGATAGCTGCCCCTGTGTTTCTGATGGTGATGATGGTCCCATGCCTCAGTGGGTAGCACACAGCAACATATCTCTCAAGAGGCATCACAACCAGTGTGAGAGGAGAGATCACAGCTGTGAGCTGAGTGAAGCCCACAAGAAAGGCACATACAGGATATGAAATTCTTATTCTAAGAACTGCAAGAAGAAAATGAATCTGACTCTGTGCCAGCTGCACAGTGTCTGCAAAAAGGAGGTTATAAAGAAGAATGTAACGGCAGGTCTCACGAAACACAGGTTTACTCCTCAGAGTGAACAACATGATGCTATTGATAAAGAGAAACACACAGGTCGGAAGTGTTGTCAGAGTAGAAATCATGACTCGTTCTTCTAACGCCTGATACCCGACAGTGATGTTAGTGAGAGTCTGAGATATACTTGACATTGAAGAAAATTATCAGGCAATATTACAGTGTAAAAAAAAAAAGCACAATACCAAACATTTCCCCCCCCAAAAAAACTAAACAGCACACAAGTACAGTTAACCTGTGAACAGTTAGCAGCAGAGGTTCAGTTCTTGTTGTCGTGTGGGCAGAGCTGTTCTGCAGCATTTTCTTAAACTCACAAACAATTTATAATGTTTTTCCTAGTCACGAACATGTTTACCAGATCATTAACTGGTGATGTAATCCTTCTTTCCCTCTTGTAGGTTGAGGTAATAATATATTTGTTGCATTATTTTCCATTACTGTTACTCTGGTTATGAAGTACATGATGCCCATTTTTACAAATGCAATTCCAAAATAGTTTGGATGCTGTGTAAAATTTAAATAAAAACAGAATGCAATGATTTGCAAACGTGTGCATGTGTCAACCAGCGTGCAGCCTGTTACAGTTGCTCCTGCTTTTTCTCTTTAGTTTAGCTTTTTTCTTATTTATTCTTTTTTTCTTTACCTGGACCTTCGTCTGTTTTAATAACTTTCCTTCAGTCATGTGGGTTGAGAGAGTTTTTGTTCTCAAGGACGTCATGGACGCATACAGCTCCTTCTCCCTCCCCCCACTATGTAGGTCAGATCACAACCTCATTTACCTCACCCCCCACTATGTGCTGATTGTAAGAAGCATTAGGGCTACAAGGCTGTTTTGAGGTGACTGACTGGGAGACACCCTTGAGCCTCACAGTGAGGATATCAATGGACTGAGTGTACACTGACTACATAACTTTCTGCACTGGCTCCATTGTTCCAGCTCAGACTGTCCATTGTTACCTAAATAACAAGCTGTGGGTGACAAAAGACATCAAAGCTCTTCAGAGGGGGGAATAAAGAGGAGGGGAGAAGGCTTCAGGTGTTACTGAATGACAAGATCAGAGAGTCTAAGGACAATTACAGGAGGAAGCTGGAGTAGAAACTATAAATACCTTGGAGTACACATAGACAATAAACTGGACAGGGTTAAAAACACCACTGTTGTTTGTTTTTTGTTCTTTTTGCACTGGATAAGTGCTATTCCCTTTTAACATATCCGAGACAGGCACTACTGGACATTGGTAACTCACACAATCTTCCAGACTTTACCCTTCCACCCAAGCTTCAAGTCATTGTTCGCCCCGGTAGACACCTCACCACTATCACCACCCCCAGGAAGGCCCCGAAGCACTGAGCCCTAGTGAGTCAGCCGACCCGAGGTGCACGACCTAAGCGAGGCAAGAGGGGCGGCTCCATGCCAGGCTAAAAGCTCAGGCTAGCCGGTGCAGACTGTCTAGAAGCACTGTTCGCCAGACCTGGAGGTTTTAATCCTAAAATGCGGCCCTTACTATCTGCCACGGGAGTTGTCCGCTGTGTTTTTGGCCATTGTTTAAATCCAGCTGTGTGCTGACTCCGGGGCATTGCTCAGCAAACTCCATGACATCATCAGCGCATTAGAGACAACTCATTTAGATGCTGTTTTTATCGTCGCCGGTGACTTTAATAAGTGCAACTTATGGACTGTACTCCCAAAATACCACCAACATGTGGTCTGACCACATCTCTCTGTTCATGTACCCAGCTTGTCTGTGAAGGTTCTCAGTCATCCAGGTCATCGTAGTCAAAGGAGTTTGCAAAGAAAAGCGTCTGGACTTCTTTGAGTTGCTTGAAGACGTTTCACCTCTCATCCGAGAAGCTTCTTTAGTTCTAAGGTCAAATGGCCGAGAGTCCCAGATTTAAACCCAGTGGGAGTATCCCCCCAAGGAGGGACAAAGGACCCCCTGGTGATCCTCTAATCACATGCGCCAAGGTGTGAAAGCGGGTGTGGGACCTAATCAGCCAGGGTTTCGGGTGAGCCCATTGTGAAACCTGGCCCCACCCTATCATGTGATTTCCTGAGGTCAGATGGCCCAGGATGTGAGTGGGCGTTAAGGCGTCTGGGGAGGGGAACTCAAAACTGGATTATAGATGGCAGACAGTTGGTGTCGTAAACCACCGCCTCTGTTCAAAGATGGTCGCTCACAGTGGACATAGATGGCCTCTTTCACTCCTCTTTCAAACCATCTGTCCTCTCTGTCCAAAATGTGAACATTGGCATCCTCGAAAGAGTGACCTTTATCCTTAAGATGCAGATGGACTGCTGAGTCTTGTCCTGTGGAGGTGGCTCTTCTATGTTGTGCCATGCGCTTGTGAAGTGGCTGTTTGGTCTCTCCGATGTAGAGGTCCGGGCATTCCTCGCTGCACTGTACAGCATACACCACGTTGTTAAGTCTGTGTTTTGGAGTTTTGTCTTTCGGGTGAACCAGTTTGTGTCTGAGTCTGTTGCTGGGTCTGAAGTACACTGGGATGTCGTGTTTGGAGAAAACTCTCCTGAGTTTCTCTGATACACCGGCTACATAGGGGATGACAATGTTGTTGCGTCTGTCTTTCTTATCCTCCCTCGCTGGTGTCTGATTGTCTTTCCTGTGCCTCTTTGCTGACTTTATGAACGCCCAGTTAGGATAACCACACGTTTTCAGTGCTTCCTTTATGTGTGTGTGTTCCTTCTTTTTCCCTTCAGGCTTAGAGGGAACAAGTTCTGCCCGGTGGTGTAGGGTCCTAATTACTCCAAGTTTGTGTTCCAGAGGGTGATGGGAGTCAAAGAGGAGGTACTGGTCCGTGTGTGTGGGCTTCCGGTAAACTTCAATGTTGAGGTTGCCATTCTCTTCAATGTGCACAGCGCAGTCCAGGAAAGGCAAACAGTTATCCTTTGTGTCTTCCCTGGTGAACTTGATGTTTTTATCCACGGCGTTAATGTGCGCAGTGAAGGATTCCACTTCTTGTGTCTTGATTTTGACCCAGGTGTCGTCTACATATCGTCTACATATGTACCCAGCTTACAGGCAGAAACTGAAACAATCTAACTCTGTCATCAAACCTGTTAAACTGTGAACCCCAGAGTCTGAGAGCATCCTACAGGACTGTTTTGCCCAAACAGATTGGGATATGTTTCAAACTGCAGCAACCAAGGGGAACTGCTCTGCAATATACAGGACTATGCTGAGTATGTGACTGGGTACATCAGCTCCTGTGTTGACAATATTGTGCCCACCACACAAGTCAAAAAGTTACCCAACCAGAAGTCCTGGATCAACAGTCAGGTACAACACATGCTGCGTACTCGGTCTCTTGCATTTAGATCAGGCAATGAGATGGAGTACAAAGCTGTGAAATATGAACTGAGGAAAGCCATTACAGCAGCTAGGAGGCAGTACAGAGAGAAGCTGGATGGCTTCTACACTTCTGCTGACCCCGGGCGGATGTGGCAAGGCTTACAGCACATCACAGAGTACAGGGCCGCCATCAGCACCATCAGCTCTGCAGGCAGTCTGCTGGATGACCTCCATCAATTCTACACCCGCTTCGAGACCCTCCAGACCTCCCAGACCTCCCAGACCTTCCAGAACCCACAGATCCAATGACTAGTTGCACTCACTCCAATCAATACAAAGTGCTTTGAGAGAGTGGTGCTGGCCTACATCCAGAGCAACATCCCAGACACTCTGGATCCCCTGCAGTATGCCTAATGGCCCAACAGGTCCACGTCAGACGCCATCGCTGCTGCCCTTCATTATTCCCTCTCCCATCTGGAAAACAAAGACTCATACATGAGGGTACTTTTTGTTGATTACAGCTCCGCCTTCAATACTGTCATCCCACACAATCTCACTCACAACCCACATAGCAAGCAGGTCTGGCCCGGGATCTGGTATCAAGCCGGCACTGCTGGCTGACTTCTGGCATGATAAGACGTATGCTATCCAGATATGGGCCAGGCCTGGTATAGATGGCACTGTCTATGTGATGGCATGCCATATCTGGCTTGATTGTGTGTTTTGGTCATGTGGCCCAGGCTCATAGAAAACAGGTCTGGCCCGGATCTGGCATCAAGCTGGCACTTCTGACTGACTGGTGTCATGGCAGAGTGTATGTCAGGCAGATGTGGGCCAGGTCTGGCAAGACGTCAGTGTGTATGCCATATCTGGCTCGACTGTGGTTTGGGTCATGTGGCCCAGATCTGTCACCTAACAGGCATGAAAGTGTTTCCTAGCATCATCAAGTTGTACTGGATGTCTCAAATCCTCACATCCTGTGAGGTTGGATACAGATTCAATAAGATTTTGATTTTGTCCTCAGTTTCCAGGAATTTCAATTTGTTGTTAAAAAAGGTGTGTTGGTTTAGCCTCCATATGACTAATTCATTTCACATGAAATGCATTAAAATTGTTTCAAAAGACTGTCATCATGTCAGTTTGCTGATAAATGCAAACATTAATAAGCCAATAGAAACTCAAGGCATGCATTTGATTATTGATATTGATATTTCGACTCCTGGGGATGAAACATCTGTGTAGATGTGATTTTGTGACAAAAAAGTCTAATTTAAGATTTAGGATTGACTTTTTCTTATAACTCACAGTGTTTACTGTAAAGGAATCTTCACTGAGAAACTTAGACTAATTCATAAAAAAGATTTATAAGTAATAAGTAAATAAAAGAGTAAAAAGTTCTGAACCGGACTCCAAAAGATCATATGTTCCCATAAAAAGAAGTTTATATTCATTATTGTACACCTAACAGATTTTGATGTAGAAATACTAATTTTAGATCTAAATAAAAGTAACTAAAATATCCCTATTCAAACAATTTAAAGTGTTGTCCATGGATGGTACAACTATCAAAACCTCAAGAAGAGATTCATGCATCAAAATTAGGAATAAAGTGGTTTTGGTAGAAAACGTGTTTAGTGATGGAGGAATCGAATACATTGCAGGCAAGGAACCATTCTTTGTATATCCAGTTGATTCCAGAGAGTTAGGAATGTACAAAGTTTCTAACCTGTCCAAGGATGTGAAGTACTTTCAGATGGAGGAAAGTGTACAAAAGTACATCAGATTGCCATACAAAAAAAAAAAAAAAAAAAAAAAAAAAAAGATTGCCATACTATGAAGACTTTGTTGTTGTGCCCCTGATACATTCAAATGAATATCTGTATAGGAATAACTGAGTCAATTTCTGAGTTGATGAACCCCAACCTTTTAAATGTGAATGGCATTGTGTTTAGATTCTTGCTTTTGTTGAGAGTGAAGTAGCACCTTTTGGCACCAACAGTGTTTTAATGTCTTTCCATATTGCTCCCGTGTTCTCCAGTTCTCTTTAAATGATGAATTACAGTCAGAATAAAATGACCAAAAGTCTTTACATTTACATTATAGGCAATGTATCACATAGTTAGTTTTGAGAAAACAAATGAAGTGGAGGTGGTGCCATCGAATTGGGTCAACGGAGAACAGTGTATGTGGCCACCAAACAAAGTGGATGTTGTTAAAGCAACAAAAAGACCTGGAGCGGGCTGGAAAACATACAAGGTCCAAGTTATATTCACATCAAGTAAGTGCGTTTTCTGGTATGTGTTGAGACTAGTCTTTGGTAACTGTGTATATAGGCATAAGTAAACATAAACAAATGTAAATACAGTATTCATGTGAAAAGAAAGTCTCAGTCACATTATTTAAATAACCAGTTGTATTTGTGTATGTGAATAACACAAAATTAACCATTAAGTACTTGTTATTTTGTAGGTGATTACAATGAGGCGAGGCTAAAGCTTCCTAAAGCTGTTGAACACACTGACCTCCAGACAGATAGGGAGGATTCTCCAATTAAACCCAAAAGGAGAAGAGTGTATGTGTGTGTGTGTGTATATATATATATATATATATATATATATATATATATATATATATATATATATATATATAGATGATGTTAATGCAGCACTACGGACGATACCTACAACCACAATTACCGACACTAACAAGCTGATCTACACTACGGCAGCAGTGATAACTGAGATGCTTGGCTATAAGTTGAACAGCCACAAGGGGCAGTACCCTCCATGGAGAAGGAGGGTAGAGGGCAAGATCAAAGTAGCACGGAGGGAGGTTAGCCAACTAACGGAGTTGCAGAAAGGTGCGACAAAGAAGGTGCATAAGAAATACAGCAAGCTGTCCATACCTGAGGCCTTGGAAACTGCCAAGCAAAGACTCACAGCCTTGGCCAGCCGCTTGAGGAGGTACACCAGAGAGATAGAAGGCAGGAGAATAAACCAGCTGTTCTCCACAGAAGCAGCAAAGGTGTACTCTCAGTCGCAAGGGAACAATAAGAGAACAGCACCACCAAGGCTGGAGACAGAGCAATACTGGAAGAGCATATGGGAGAAGGACGCAACCCATAACGGCAATGCTCAGTTGCTAGTGGATCTGAGGGCAGACCATAGCAACCTCCCTGAACAGGGTCCAGTAACCATCACAGTGGCAGATATCCAAGAAAGGGTCTCCAGTATGAAGAGTTGGACAGCACCAGGGCCCGACATGGTTCACGCCTACTGGCTGAAGAAGCTGACTGCACTCCACGAGCGTCTGGCAGCACAAATGAACCAGCTGCTAGTTGATGAGAGACCCGGAATGGCTAACCGAAGGTCGGATGGTCCTGATCCCTAAGGACCCCAAGAAGGGACCGGTCCCATCCGACCAATAACCTGCCTCAGTACTACATGGAAGCTCCTGTCAGGCATCATATCGGCTAAGATGAACAGGCACATGGGTCAATACATGAGCGGGGCACAGAAAGGGATTGGCAAGAATACCAGAGGCGCAAAACACCAGCTACTGGTCGACAGAAGAGTCAGCCGAGACTGCAAGACCAGATTGACCAACCTGTGCACTGCCTGGATTGATTACAAGAAGGCCTATGACTCAATGCCCCACAGCTGGATACTGGAATGCCTAGAATTGTACAAGATCAACAGGACCCTAAGAGCCTTCATCAGGAACTCAATGGGGATGTGGCGTACAACACTAGAGGCCAACTCCAAGCCCATAGCACAAGTCACCATCAAGTGCGGGATCTACCAAGGAGATGCTCTGTCCCCACTGCTGTTCTGCATAGGCCTGAACCTCCTCAGTGAGATCATTAACAAGACTGGCTACGGATACCGACTACAGAACGGAGCAGTTGTCAGCCACCTCCTGTACATGGATGACATCAAGCTGTATGCCAAGAGTGAACGAGACATCCAGCCTGATCCACACTACCAGGCTATACAGCAATGACATTGGAATGTCGTTCGGACTGGAGAAGTGTAGTTGGATGGTAACAAAGAGAGGGAAGGTAGTCAGAACTGAGGGGATCGAGCTACCAGAAGGCAACATTACAGACATAGAGGACAGTTACAAGTACCTGGGGATCCCGCAGGCGAATGGGAACCATGAAGAGGCCGCTAGGAAAGCTGCAACCACCAAGTACCTGCAGAGGGTCAGGCAAGTCCTGAGGAGTCAGCTGAACGGTAAGAACAAGATCCGGGCCATCAACACTTACGCCCTGCCCGTGATCAGGTACCCTGCTGGGGTAATAGGCTGGCCAAAGGAGGAGATAGAAGCCACTGACATAAAGAAAAGAAAGCTCCTTACCATGCATGGAGGGTTTCACCCCAAGTCCAGCATCCTGAGGCTGTACACTAAGCGGAAGGAAGGAGGCCGGGGACTGGTGAGTACCACAGTCCAGGATGAGACAGGAAACATCCACGAATACATCACGAAGATGGCCCCAACTGACAGCGTGCTTAGTGAATACCTCAGGCAGCAGAAACCCAAGAAAGAGGAGGAAGGCGAGGAACCATCATGGAAGGACAGGCCCCTGCACGGTATGTACCACCGGCAGATAGAGGAGGTGGCTGATATCCAGAAATCCTACTAGTGGCTGGACAAAGCTGGACTGAAAGACAGCACAGAGGCACTAATCATGGCAGCACAAGAACAAGCTCTGAGTACAAGATCCATAGAGGCTGGGGTCTATCACACCAGGCAAGACCCCAGGTGCAGGCTGTGTAAAGATGCCCCAGAGACAATCCAGCACATAACAGCAGGGTGCAAGATGCTAGCAGGCAGGGCATACATGGGACGCCATAACCAAGTGGCCGGCATAGTGTACAGGAACATCTGTGCCGAGTATAACCTGGAAGTCCCGAGGTCAAGATGGGAGATGCCCCCAAGGGTGGTGGAGAATGACCGAGCTAAGATCCTGTGGGACTTCCAGATACAGACGGACAAAATGGTGGTGGCTAACCAACCGGACATAGTGGTGGTAGACAAACAGGAGAAGACGGCCATAGTGATCGATGTAGCGGTTCCGAATGACAGCAATATCAGGAAGAAGGAACACGAGAAGCTGGAGAAATACCAAGGGCTCAGAGAAGAGCTCGAGAGGATGTGGAGGGTGAAGGTAACAGTGGTCCCCGTGGTAATCGGAGCACTAGGTGCGGTGACTCCCAAGCTAGGCGAGTGGCTCCAGCAGATCCCGGGAACAACATCGGAGATCTCTGTCCAGAAGAGCGCAGTCCTGGGAACAGCTAAGATACTGCGCAGGACCTTCAAGCTCGCTGGGGCGTGCTGGGTGTTTTTTTTATATGTGTGTGTGTGTGTGTGTGTGTGTGTGTGTGTATATGAATTTTTTTGCATTTTCAATTTTAACAACATCACGTACGTAATTAGACCTAAAAACACCCTCTGCCATGGTGAAGATGAAGATGAGATGGCACATGTATGTCCAAAACATAAGCCATGGCAGAAGTAAGAAATTTGAATTATTTATTTGGGTTTAATCTTCTGCTACTGGTATGTAAAACGTTAATCCAGTATTTGGCTTGTTATGTTACTGCAGACTAGCTGAACTGCCTAATGCTCCAAATATTCTTCATTCATTCGGCCCTGATCCCCAAGGATATGATACGAGGGAGAAAGCTGTCTTAACAGCAAAACCACGGTAACCTCTACTGTTAATTTGAATTTGATAGGCTCTTCATTCATGGGAATAAAATTTTGAATTACATTGATCTGTTTCTTTGCATACAAGATGGACTGTTAAATACACTTTAAGTCTTTATTTATTCCTTATTCCTAAAGAACTTTTTCCACTTGGACAAACGCCAACAAAAGAATCCAATACAAATACGAAATACAAAACAAATAATATCTAATGCTAATCATGGTACTTGCAGGGTGCACCATACTCCTGAGCTGGACCAGACTGACCATACAACCCCAGGCCTCAGCCAGAGAGACCGTGCGTCTCCCACGCCTCCCAGCCTCAGCCAGAGACCACAAACCAGTCTTCATACAGGTGAGTTTTTTATTGTATTCATATGCAGTTAAATTAATATATATTTGGAAGATCTGATGTTTAACTACTTCACTGTTATTTTTTCTTCCTAGCACTCCTTAGAAATATTCTCACAAATCAAGAAATGATAATGGACCAAATCAAAATTCTTTTCACAACTGTCCAGGGACTGAAAACTGTAACTGAAGAAGAGATAGGTGTTGAACCAAATCTGCTGCCATTAGCTGATCGCCAGGCTGTTGAAAACCTGGAGGAGCGGCTCAGAAATAGTCCCGACCTCAAAAACCAATTGGTAAGAACTGATTCAACTTCAGGATTTTCTGGCACTATTGCTGTTCTTGAATAAGTTTTAAATATTGTTTTCAAATCTTTCCTATTACAACATCAGGAAGCACCCTTCAGTCTTCATAATAATAAACATAATAATGATTATCACAGTGATCCAAATTGTATTTAAACAGACTAACAACTGTTAAAAGTAAGAACTACAAACATCACATCATAGACACACCAGTTGGTACAATGAAAGTAAGTATGGGGACACTGCCGTCACTCATGTACTTCTTTTCTATCTTTAAATATTAACAACGTTAAGCTTCTATTGTATAGGCCTCACACTGCTTAGACTATCAGATCAGGTCGATTTTTTGGCTGAAAATTTAAAATGTTTTAAGGTGTTGTATGTTGTACTGCTGATCAATTAACAAAGATATATTGATTCAGTGTGTTAGAAGAGTCATGGGTGCAACCTTAACTCATAGTCTTGCCAATAATGTCAACATGAGAGGCATTAATGGGAAGATAGGCTTTCAACACCTTCAAATAAAAGATATTGTGATTGGTAAGTTTGTCTAGAGATTTGAATCTAACTGAATCCGTCATACAGTCAATTAGACTTTGCATTTTTTATGGCTGGGTTTATCTTGATTCATTTTTGCATTTTTCTGATATTTGAAAAGTTTCATGTCTGTGTTTTAGCGGCTTTGCGACGTAATCGTCTTACTTCTAATGCCACAGCCCAAGAAGTTGAGATGAGAATAACCAAGTGGCTCCAAAACGCGCCTGATAGGAATGGAGGGCAAACTCAAAGAATGAGAAGGAAGGATTTGTGAAAGTGAAACTGTTGTGATTTGTGTTCCAGTGTGTTTTGTGTGTGTGTGTGTGTGTGCTACATTTGTTGTGGGGTTTTTTCAGTTCAAATTTTGATGTTTGAACTGTGTTCCTGTCCACAGTGTTTACTTTTGCACTATTATGTTCCAGCAGCAGTATTATTTGATATATTATACATTATATAAATTCTTCAATTCTCAATAAATATGTGCTGCATCACTTTTGTTGAGACATTTTTAATCTGTACTCAATACGGCACATGTTATTACATGGCTTGATTAGGGTACACATTAGGCTGACATTTGTGGCCAGAGCTGAAACTGTTCTGGGCCAGCACAGAGCTGTCTGCAACTGGCCTTGTGCTGGCCCATGTGTGGACTACCTCTGGCAAACCTGATTTGGGCCACCAAAGGGCCGTCATTCTTTGCGGTATGTGGGCCATGTGTCAGCACATTGTGTGGGCCAGATTCGGGCCATACCAATTTTGCTATCTGGGAAGCTGGCAACACTCGTTGTGCACCCCACCCTATGTGACTGGCTACAGGACTTTTTGACTGGCAGGCCCCAGACCATCAGGATCGGCAACAGGACTTCAACCAGCATTATTACAAACACGGGCGTTCCACAGGGTTGCGTCCTCAGTCCCATCCTCTACACCCTGTACACTCACAACTGTGTCACCTCCAATAGGGATAACACCATACTGAAGTTTGCAGACGACACTGCAGTGATTGGTCACATCACTGGAGGGACACAGTGGCTTATAGGAAAGAGGTGGCCGGTCTGGTGTCATGGTGTGAGGACAACAACCTCACCCTCAACACTGATAAGACAAAAGAGATGATAGTGGACATGAGGAAGAAGAGGAGGCCTCACTAGCCGCTGTTTATCTGGGGGCTTGAAGTGGGGAGGGTGAGCAGCTTTAGCAGTCCTCACCTGGACACTGAACACCACACAGCTGGTCAAGAAGGCTCAGCAGCGGCTGTATTTCCTGAGGAGGCTGAGGAAATTTGGTATGTCGGCCAAGATCCTCAGCAGGTTCTACAGCTGCATTGTGAAGAGCACACTGACCAGCTGCATCACTGCATGGTACGGCAGCACTACTGCTATGGTGCACAAATGCCTGCAGAGAGTGATAGCAACTGCGGAGAAGATCATTAGGACCCCGCTGCCCTGTTTGCAGAGCATCTACCATCGCAGAGTCCAGAGGAGAGCTGCCTCCATCCTCAAAGACCCCACACACCCCCAACACGGACTGTTCACACTTCTGCCCTCGAGACGGACACTCAGAAGTGTGAAATCCAGAACATCTCGACTCAACAACTCCTTCTTCCCCAATGGTATCAGACTGACCTACTTTAACAGTAATAATAATTTTTGCACATCAGGTAATCTCACATATTAAACCAGCGTATTTTATCTATTCTACATATTAACCAGCATCTGTGTGTGGACAGCAGAGAAAGAATTTCTTTGTACAGAGAAATTATTTTCTTGGAACACGTGAAAAAAAAAAGCTTTGAATCTTGGATCTTGTCTGAGGCGACTGAGGCCTTTCAACTTCTGTTGGACAATGCTCAGGCTTTTCTATGAGTCTGTTGTGGCCAGTGCTATCCTCTATGCTGTTGCATGCTGGGGCAGCAGGTTGAGGGTCGCAGACACCAACAGACTCAATAAACTAAACTGGCAGTAATCTTGTGGGCAGTGGCGGTTTTTGACATGGACAGTTGCCAGAGCAGCATCGTGGTATCTGCAAAACAAGAAAGTTGCTTGCACCCATGCTGCCCCAACATCATGCCAGCACATTTTGTGGATTGCATGGGCACCGAATGGTTTTCTATTGCCCATTTGCGAGGTGTAAGGACGCCCTCCATTTACGAGGTGCACTTGTTGCTTGCTGCATATAGGAAGGAGAGATGTAAAGGTCAGAGGGCTCAGTGGCTTAGTTAGTGACAAGCTGCACTTCTAACTCAGACCAGATTTTGTGGTGCACATGTGCCAGTAGGTAGCTCTCAATGAAGCGTCAAGCAGCGTGATACCGGACTCTAACGAATTAACAAATTGCAGCCCTTGGGAGCGAGTTTTCACGGTGTATTGGTGCACCTCAGCACTGTTAGATTCTGAATGAATCTTGAAGTAAAAACACTGCACCCGGCAAGGCTCTCTCTATTTCTTCCTTGGTCCAGGGGAATGCTACAAGAGGGGTGGGATGGCAGGGGATTCTCTGGCTGACTGGAGTGGCACCTAATTGTCATGGTCCTTGGTCATTTTGGCATTCTTAGTTTTCTTGTGTTTTGGTATTTTGTTAGTTCATTATTTAATCTACGGTTCCTAGGTTGTTCAGTTTAGTTTATTGGATTCCCCCTTGTGTCCCTGTCCTCTGTGTCTCCCTATGTGTCTGTGTTTATATTGTGGTGTGAGTTCTTGTGCCGTGGTTCCCTTTGTGTTTTATTCTGTTAAGTTTCCCCAGCGCGTCAAGCCTGTGCTCTCCCTTGTGTTCCCTCGCTCCCTCGTCTGCCTCTCCTCCACTCCCACATCATGTTTCCTGTTTTATTGTGAAGGTCCCACGTTTTCCTGTTTATTCTGTTCAGTCCAGTCTCCCATGTCTCATTATGGTTATTAGTGTCAGCTGTGTACCTTGTGTGTTCTCACTTCCTTGTTATCCCTCGGTGTATTTTGGTCAGCGTCTCCCTCATGCCTGTGTGTCTCTCCCTATGTGTCCCCATGAGTTCATATTCTTAGATTTTCCCAGTTTAGTTTTGTATCGCTCCCTCTGTTCCCAGCAATAAAACTGTATTTTGAGTTCACGTTTTTCTTAAGTGAGTTTGAGTCCAATTCCTGCCTGCACTCAGCCGGTTCATGACACTAATAACCAGCTTGCTAAATAAAATAAAATAAAATAAAATAAAATTAAATAAAATTAAATTAAATTAAATTAAATTAAATTAAATTAAATTAAATTAAATTAAATTAAAAAAAAAAAAACGAACAAACTAGGGCTGTCAAAGTTAACAGCGTCATCACGATTAATGCAATTAAAATTTTTAATGCAATTAATCCATCTGGAGCGCAGAATGACTCAAAATCCCTGAAAGGTCTCTGTCAACGCATTTCAGGCAGTTTGTCCAAAGTTTGTCTATTCTGCGCTCCAGGTGGGTTGATTCTGTTAAAAATTTTAATCGTGTTAATTGTTATGACCGCGATGACAACCCTACAACAAACACAAAGAAGACATTATGATATAGATTTATAATTTGTACACATATGTTTTCTAAATTCTTTCACACACATATAGACGAAAAGTGAGCGCGAGGGCTGCTTGCTGCTGCTGCTGCTGTGCTGAAGCCATCAGGTGCTCAGTTTTTCAAAGAGAAAAAAAGAGTCAAGTCAAGTCATCTTTATTTCTATAGCACATTTAAAAGACATCAAGTGTCGGTCAAAGTGCTGAACAGAGGGATAATATGATAAAAAGAATTAAAATAGATAAAATGAAAAACATCATAGAAACATTGTAAGACATCCATATATGTTTGTAAAAAGTATATGTGTACATGCGAATATGCAACTACATAAACAAAAATGTACACATTCACACACAAGCACACATACGTGAACATAAAATACATGTTATATGTGTACACACATGCAAACATCATCCAATGAGATAAAAGACCAGAATAGTTAAAACAGAATAAAAGTGGTGTCAGAGAGATCTGAAAGCCTTGGAAAATAGGTAGGTCTTCAGATTTGATTTGAAGACTTCGAAGGATGAAGAGGATTTTATGACTGTTCCAGAGTTTCGGGGTGGCAATGGAGAAAGCCCTGTCACCTCTAGATTTGAACTGGGAGTGTGGATCTAATAACAGGATCTGACTGGAGGAGCGCAGAGATCGAGTGGGTAAGTGCAGGCTAAGGAGATCTGAAATGTAACCTGGAGCCAAACCATGGAGAACTTAAAAAACAAATAATAAAACCTTAAAATCAATTCTATATTTAACTGGCAGCCAATGTAGAGATGTGAGTGTTGGAGTAATACTCTCTCTCTTTCTGGTACCCGTCAGAAGCCTTGCGGCTGCATTTTGAACAAGTTGCAGGCGGGACAGGCTTGAGTGACAGATGCCTAAGTAGAGAGAGTTACAATAGTCAAGACGTGATGATATGAAGGCATGGATTAGGGTGAAAAGATGCCAAAATGGAGTGCTGTTTTTTTCAGTACCTCTTCTTCTTTTCTTCTGGTCCTTTTTTTTTTATTAGTTTGCTTTAGAAACAGTCAAGAGGATGAAAATACAGGTAAGCAGATGTGTCTTTGGATAGTAGGAGGTCATGTATCCTGAAACAATCAGAATCAGAATCAGAATACTTTATTAATCCCTAAGGAAATTACGTGGGTTACAGTTGCTCCAGGAAGAAATTGTAAAAAACAGTAACAGTAACTGTTGTTAGTGTTATTTATACTGGAGCAACTAACACCCACATAATTTCCTCAGGGATTAATACAGTATGCTGATTCTGATTGTTACAAATGATCTTTTCATATCCTCTGACAGTAGACTGTGGAGTGTTCTTTATAATATTTTATTTTGGAGTGTTACGCCCCGTCTAGGGGTACAGGAACGCAGCATAAGTTGAAAGAAGAGTGACCCCGCCCTGGTCCCCAAAACCAAACCACAGCCGATTTATATGTGAAAGTGGCTTATTGTGCCTAAACTGAAGCGTGACTCCGGGGTGAACAAAGGCCAAAATAACAAACAAAACCAGCTTAATCAGTAAAGGGGGTGCTACCTAAATCCTACGTGATAAAAAGAACAAACAAAAGACAAATGCTACCCCTAACTCCCTAACTGAATAAACAGGAGGAAATAATACAGAAAATAACAAGGCAGCTCACCCCTTTGGCTTCAGCGACTATTTACACGTGACTCTAAACTACACACTATATACAGAAACTCAGCAATCCTCAGGAACACACACACGAGTAACACAGGGTTTGGAGGCCAAGGATGGGTCTGCTGCTGCTGTCAGTTGCTGTCCCGGGACAACTGCTGGTGACAGATTTTCAAAGCAACCACATGATCAGAGGACCAATCAGCAGCCGACAGCTTCTCCAATCAGGGACCTGCAGAGACTCTTAAAGACACAGACAGGCAGAACAAAAAACAGCCACCAAGACACATTATGGCCAGGGCCGTAACAGGAGATCAAAGCATACCATAGGTTTTAAAGGTACTGTGCTATAGTGGTTTGAATCATATTTATCTAATAGACTCCAGGTTGTTCATGTAGGGGACTCTTCTTCACACCTTAAGGATAATATTTGCGTTATTGTGTATTAGGCACATTGTGTGTTACACACATTCCCTGAGTAGGTACCCTTCAATTATTTCCATCTTACCCACATAGCAAGCAGGTCTGGCCCGGATCTGGTATCAAGCCGGCACTGCTGGCTGACTTCTGGCATGATAAGACATTTCATCTACTGGCGTAGATGGCACTGTCTATGTGATGGCATGCCATATCTGACTAGATTGTGGTTTGGTGCATGTGGCCCAGGCTCATAGAAAACAGGTCTTCCCTGGATCCGGCATCAAGTTGGCACTTCTGACTGACCGCTGTCATAGCAGAGTGTATGTCAGCCAGATATGGGCCAAGTCTGGCAATGATGGCACTGTTTATGTTCCTATTTTCCTAGTTTAGTTAGAAGATCCAAATGCCATGTTGCAATACTATACTGCTATGGTAGCCAACGTTTCAAATGCAGGTTTGACAGGTTTGTGAGTGTGCACTTTATCCAAAACCTATTGAGGGTTTACTCATGCTTATCACTGGGTGCTATAGCTCAGGAGGTTGAACGGGTCACCTACTGATCGGAAGGTTAGTCGTTCGATCCCTGTCTCCTCCAGTTTGCATGTCAAGAGTGTGAATGTAAGTGACTGTAGTTAGGAAGCACTCAGTTTAGAGAAAGTGTGTGATTGGGTGAATGTGACGTGTTGCATAGAGCACTTGAGTAATCCGGGAGAGTGAAAAGCCTTATATAAGAATCAGTCCATTCACTGTCTGAACAGAGTATCGTCATGTTACTTTTGCACTATTATGCACATGTTGTTATTACATGTCTTAATGAAGGTACACATTAGGCTGACATCTGGGGTCTGAGCTGAAACTGTTCTGGGCCAGCATAGGGCCACCAGTGTGTCTACAACTGGTCTTGTGCTGGCCCATGTGTGGGTCACCTCTGGCAAACCAGATCTAGGCCACCAAAGGGCCGTCATTCTTTGCGACATGTGGGCCATGTGTAAGCACACTGTGTGGGCCAGATCCGATCCATACCAATTTTACTATGTGGGTATCTTCTTTTCCTATCCTAAAACAATCTGAATGTAAATCTACATGCTGCCAATGGAGAGAAAGATCTACTCCATCTTAATTATAGCTTTCCTCAGGTTTCTGTGCTAGGAACACTTCTATTTACATTACACAAGTTTCCTTTTATGTAGGGCCACAAGAGCCACACACATTGAAATAAAGAATTCTGTGCTTAAATAATGAAATTCACAATAACATATGCATTTGTAAATTCATTTACAAATGTATTTTTTTATTATTTCATTTATTTAAACATAGAAAAGTTAAATCTGGTAAAGAATAATGACCAGCGAACATGACGAGGGTTAAGTCTCTTGGCTGTGTGAAGGTGAGTGAGATTTTTGTGATTGTCCAGATAATAAACGGATGCTCTGCCCCCTCGAAAAAATGACGCCACTCCTCTAAAGCAAGTTTAACTGTGAGAAGCTCCCTGTCCCCCACATCGTAATTCCTCTCCTCATGGGAGAGGCGATGGGAGAAAAAAGTGCACGGCTGTAGTTTGGGTGGTGAACCAGAGTGTTGAGACAATACTGTCCCTGCCCCCATGTTGGATGCGTCTGCTTCCACAATGAATGGTTTGCTGGGATCTGGGTGGACTAGCACAGATGCAGATGTGAACAGTTCCTTTAAGATGGCAAAAGAGAGGTGCTATCAGTGATAGCTGACAGCACCAGATCTGCATGGGTTCCTGTTCCAGGTGGTCGGTCGTGACCCACATTACAAGCTCCGGAGGTTGGAACTCCAGTGGAATGGCGGTAGAGGTGACGGGAAGCGTTCGCAGCAATGGCCAATGGGAGTTGTAGTTCTTTCCTTTCTTTCTCTCTCTCTCTCTCAGTCAGTTGTCTATGTGAGAGTGAGAGAGACAAGCTCTTCAAATGAGGCCGACTCATCCCTTGATGCTAACTGATCTTTCGTTGCTACGTTTGCCCTGCCAGAGATTCAGGAGCTTTCCAGCAACACTGCCCTACGAGCTGGGATGAGCAAAGGGTTTCTTTAACTCAATCTAAAACTCAGAGCAGAACTGAAACGGTCGTGCACAAACAGATGCCTCAGCCCACTGCACAGCTCGTCCCTGGAATTTTCCAATCAGGTAAGACATCCGAGATGCATTATCAGGGAAAGAGTGGGGAGAGCGGCTGAAAACTAAACCACATTGAAGTAGAAAACCACCGCACAGACCCGGCTCCCCAGAAAAAGGCACAGGCTCTGGGGAGGCAATGTCATGGAAGCTGGGAGCTAGAGGTTGCATGACATAATAGAAATTGCGGGAGGTGTGATTGGGGCATTGAGCCTGCCCGTCAATAATTTTCTTTTGTTGAGCTAACAGAAACTGGATTGATTGTTCATGGCTACCAAGAATGGCTCCCTGCTTGGTAATAGCAGTCCGGGTTGGATCTGCTGGGTCCATACTGCTGGCCAGAATGTACTGTCAAGGCAGAAGCCAAGTTTGATGTGGACCCAAAAGCAGATTCAAGACAGAGGCACCTAATGAGGTGAATGAGGTTTTATTTACAAAAGGCACTATGAACATAAACAATGAGACATGAACAATGAGACCGCCCCGAGGAGGAGAGCAGGCACTGTGGACAATTACTGTGACTCACCCACACCATGACATACCATGGTACTTTTCTGGGTCCCCAAAATATATTTTTGTTGCTTT
Source organism: Oreochromis aureus (assembly GCF_013358895.1). Lineage (NCBI taxonomy): Eukaryota > Metazoa > Chordata > Actinopteri > Cichliformes > Cichlidae > Oreochromis > Oreochromis aureus. The sequence goes on from NC_052951.1 coordinate 34,424,691, forward strand.
GGTTTTACCACTGAAATATATATATAAAAAAATATGTACCAGTCAACATTACACACACACACACACACACACACACACACACACACACACACACACACACACACACACACACACACACACACACACACAATCAAAGAAACAAAAACATCTTAATTTCTATCCAAAATCTCAAAGCATTTGCAACCTTGCTTTAAAAAAAGGCAGAAGGTGCTACATTAGTGCTGCATTGCTCTGAAATTTTTTTAAGAGAAAATAAGTTGGTTTATATTATTTTAGTAGTACTGAAGTGTCTCTGTTTAAAAAAATTATAATACAGCAATAACTATACAATACATAATAACACTGCAATTAAATGATCCATTGTTATGACCAAGGAAAAAAGCCCGCTAACAACAAAAGATATAGGGTAAATAGCAAACATGTAAAAACTCAGGCTCAGTATTGGGTGTTATGCAAGACTAAGGCCGGTCAGCGACTCCAGCGACACAAAGTATGATTTCCTGAGATACATTGCTTAGTTAATTTGCACATCTTAGATTAGAAAGAAAACTATAGTTCCTAAATGTTTAAGACAATTAAAAACTTTAAGTGCAGGGTGTCACAAAAATAAAGGTATTATTTAGAGGACAGTTGTGATGTGGAGCAATTTCTGTCACTAAGCAACAAAGAAAGACAAATGCATGCTAATACACAAAATAGTATGTTCTTTGATCAAAAATTAAATGTCAAAATGAGGAAAACAGAGTAAGCCTGTTGTACTGTATTTAAGATTAATAAAGAAGCTGCTTAATTGATCCTTATAAAACTTAATTAAATGATTCTTTGATGATGCTGTAAACAGCATAAACAGTCTTGCTTGTATAAATTGGTTATCTCAGTCGACAGCATAGATGTTGCATGAGGACAGGTCTGATGCTTTGATCTCTGATACCATAAATCAGAGAACTCAAACATCTGGGAAGCAAGAAAATACACACATAAAAAACAACCTGAATGCGCACAAACACTATCCTTTTTAAAACTCTTGCAAGTGCTGTGAATAATGGGTAGTGAATTGTTGAAGACAGATAGAGGCCCAGCTGCACCAGATGTAGCAGCAGTGTGTTACAAGCCTTATGGGCTGAAGCTTTATCTGTGGAGGCCGACCTGGCTGCTACTATAACACCAATATAAGAGCATGTAATTGCCACACTTGCGGAAATAAACAGAACACATGTGAAAGCTTTGTCGTAATCATCAGACATAGACCCAACAAACATTGCTATGTCAGAGCAAAAATCTTTCATCTGCAGACTATCAAGGGCTTCAAAAGGAAACTCTAACAGCAGAAGAACCCGAGTGAGAATATTTAGTGAACCAATGGCCCAAATCGCAATGATGGCCACACCTGTGTTGGTGATAGTGATGATGGTGGTATGCCTCAGTGGGTAGCACACAGCGACATATCTCTCCAGAGACATCACCACCAGCGTGAGAGGAGAGACCACAGTTGTAAGATTGGCAAGCATGGTGAGAAAACCACATACAGGATACGTTAGTGTTATTCTAGAAGTAGCAATAATATACAGTAATTGACTCAGTGCCATCTGTACTGTGTCTGCAAACAGAAGGTTATACAGGAGAATGTATCGAGACGTCTCACAGAACAATATCTTACTCCTTAAAGTAAATAGCATGATTCCATTGATAAAGAGGAATATACAACATGACATCGTAGACAGAGTGAAAAATAGCACAATTTCCAAAACCCCTAGATACTGCAGGTTAGCAGTAACATTGGTCAGTGTTTGATTTGAAAGTGACATTTTAGAGAAACAATTTAGTTATAAAAATCTTTACAACATCCTAATGCCACTGAAGCTGAAGCACAAAGAAAACTTTCCAGTATCTATTTTCAATATACAGAAATTTTCAGCGTAGATTTCAGTAACCTTCTGTAGACAGGTAGAGTTATGTGGTTGTTTCAAGTTGAACAGGGCGTTCTTACCGTCACACTCTGTATATGAGCTCTGTCTCCACACCCCTTCCTGTGACACATGCCTGCTTGCTAAACAGTCTATGAGTATTCTATTTCTTACTTTGTATACAATATGAAATAGTCTCATATATATTCTACGCATCCGCAAAATTTTAAGAAAACTGGACCTTTGACCTTGAAGTCAAGGTCACTGAGATTCAAAGTTATCCAAGATTTTTAGTATATGAATCTATAGTATCAATTTGAATATTCCAAGGTGACTTACTTTTTAGATTATTGTACCCACAAGATTTTAAGTAGATGTATCTTTGATATTAATTTTTTTATTTTTTCCAAGATGGCGCCACAGTAGGCAGCTTGTTACCTCAGCTTCCAGTTTGCTTTTCCTTTCCTTTTTTAATGTGTTTTAAGCTTTTTTTCCCCCGACACTCTTGATCGTGTTTTATTTGAACTGCAACTGGACATGGACCCACGAATTTTCATGAGACTAGTAGCATGTCTTCTACTCTTTTTGGGACTTTTCAGCACCACTTCTGGAGAACCTGTAAGCCACCCCATTGTTTACAGCAGGGAGCAGCTATTATCACTGTGCAACAGGAGAGTATTCCCAGAGGAGTGACCCAAGATTTGGAAGGAATTACAGCATCGGAGGAGGGGAGTGAAGTACCAGGAAAGAGGGAGACGGTACAAACCAAGCATTCCATCCATTCTCTTGGGTAATGGAAGATGGAAGAGCTACTTGCGCTCACCAGACTGCAGTGGGAGTGCAAGCAGAGCAGCCTCTTGCTGTTCACGGAGACATGGCTCACGGACCACACACCGTACTCTGTCGTAACTCTGGATGGCTTTCAACTGGTTAGAGCGGAATGCAATGCAATGGAGAGTGGTAAGAGGAGAGGTGGGGGACTACCAATGTCAATGAGAGATGGTGTAACTCGGGACACATCACTGTGAGGAAATAGCGCTGTACCAAAGACATTGAACTGTTGGCGGTTAGCGTCCAGCCATACCACCTGGCCAGGGAATTTTCACACGTTATTGTGCTGACTGTTTACATCCCGCCCTCGGCCGACGCTACGGCAGCCTGAGAGTACATTCACTCCACTGTCTCTCAGCTACAGATGGCACATCCGCAGTCCCTCATTATTATCTCTGGGGGCTTCTCACAATCTGCCACTCTACCTAACTTCTCCCAGTATGTTGACTGCCATACAAGGGACACAAAAACCCTGGACTTATTTGTCTGTGAAGGTTCTCAGTCATCCAGGTCATCGTAGTCTAAGGAGCTTGGAAAGAAAAGCGTCTGGATTTCTTTAAGTTGCTTGAAGACGTTTCACCTCTCATCCGAGAAGCTTCTTCAGTTCTAGGGTCAAATGGTGGAGAGTCCCAGATTTAAACCCTGTGGGAGTGTCCCACCCATCCTCTACCTAATCACGAGCCAAGGTGTGAAAACGGGTGTGGGTCACAATCAGCCAAGGTTTCGAGAGCTCATTGGGAAACTTGCCCCCCCCGCCATGTGATTTCCTGAGGTCAGATGGCCCAGGATGTGAGTGGGCGTTAAGGCGTCTGGGAAGGGCTCTCAAAACTGGATTATAAATGGCAGACAGTTGGTGTCGTAAACCACCGCCTCTGTTCAAAGATGGTCGCTCACAGTGGACATAAATGACTTCTTTCACGCCTCTTTCAAACCATCTCTCTTCTCTGTCCAACAGGTGGACATTGGCATCCTCGAAAGAGTGACCTTTGTCCTTTAGATGCAGATGGACTGCTGAGTCTTGTCCTGTGGAGGTGGCTCTTCTATGTTGTGCCATGCGCTTGTGAAGTGGCTGTTTGGTCTCTCCAATGTAGAGGTCTGGGCATTCCTCGCTGCACTGTACAGCATACACCACGTTGTTAAGTCTGTGTTTTGGAGTTTTGTCTTTGGGATGAACCAGTTTGTGTCTGAGTGTGTTGCTGGGTCTGAAGTACACTGGGATGTCGTGCTTGGAGAAAACTCTCCTGAGTTTGTCTGATACACCGGCTACATAGGGGATGACAACGTTGTTGCGTCTGTCTTTCTTACAAACATCTCACAGACATCATGCTTTTTGACTTCTCTGGTGCTTTTCATTCAGTCTGCACTACTGAGAGGGAAGCTGGAGGGAGCCGGAGTAGGCAAACAGCTGACTGCATGGACCATCGACTACCTTACCCACAGACCACAGTATGTGAGGCTCCATGACTATGTGTCCGAGGTGGTAATCTGCAGCACGGGGGCACCACAGGGCTCGGTTCTCTCCCCCTTCCTGTTCAGTCTGTACACTTCAGACTTCTGTTATAATTCGGTTGATTGCCACCTACAGAAGTTCTCAGATGATACAGCCATCATCGGATGCCTATCAGGCAGGAATGATCAGGAATACAGGGGGTCATCAGTGACTTTGTTGAATGGAGTGAGACCAAAGTGCTCCAAATCAGCACGAGCAAAACAAAGGAGATGGTCATAGACTTCAGGAGGAAGTCTCCCCCTACAACACTGGTGAACATCCAAGGAAAACACATTGAGATAGTGGACTCTTATAAGTACCTGGGTGTTCACCTCAACAATAAACTGGACTGGACTACAAATACAGACGGACAGGGACAGGAGCAGGATTGACAAATTGGTGCGGAGGTCTAGCTCTATGCTGAGATGTCCTCTGGAGTCTGTGGAGGTGGTGGGCATGAGGAGGATGTTAGTAAAACTGACATCTATCATCATCATCATGAACAACCCACATCACCCACTCAGGGCTCTAGACTAACTTTTTGACATGGGCGCCTAACTTTAAAAATTTAGGCGCACCGGCACAAAAGTTAGGCGCACTCAAATTTTTCAACCGCATCGCTTAACACCGCAGTTTTACATGTGCACTTTCTTTGGGGGGGAAGTCCATACAGACAATATTCATTTCTAAATTATTAACTAACAAACTTGTGCTTAAATTGCTTTGTCAATATTGTAGAAAATGTTAAACTTAATCATCATCTCGGCTCCTCTGACGACCTGTTTGCTGCTGCCTGCTGCTGAAAGGCAGTGGGGAGAGGGGACACTTGGGCAGTGCATTTATTGCAGCATATAATGTGTTTTCTGGATACACTGCTGCTTTTTCAGCATTCAAAGATTGATGGCACCGTGTCAGAGCTGGCTATGAATTTCAGACGGATCAGGCCTTAACTTAACACAAAAGTTATCAATAGTTCTTTTATCTTTTCTTATTACCCACAGCTACATCCACTTCTGTCGGGCCTAGGCTGCTCACTAGGGCTGGGTATCATCACTGATTTCTATAATCCATTCGATTCCAGATCTCAAAGTCCTGATTCGATTCAATTTAGCCTCAGACAGTCAGAAATATTATAATTCTGATCATTTATCAGCACTGATACACATGAGACTTCATCAGAATTGTGAACATCACAGCAGATGCCTTTGTGTCAAAGTAACTAGAGAATAAAACACAGAAAAACATGAAGGAGATTTTCCTGGTCTGGCGTTTTATAGCAGATAACCTTAAAATATTCTGCAATTTTGCATAATTTTAAGAAGTTTAAATTTCTTCAGTATTGAACAGCAGAAATTAGGCTTTCTTGTCCGAGGTCATTTAAGTGAAGAAAAGAAAAAAGAAAAGAAAAAGACAGCGCCGACAGCGCTGTAAACAACGGTAGACTGGTGGGTAATAAGCCAATGAATAATGCAGAAAACAGAGATTTGAGACGGAAACTGTTCTTGAAGTAGAGAGAGAGAGAGAGAGAGAGAGAGCTGTGCATGAAGTGGGATTTTATCGTGGTGGAAGCAAAACAGCAAAAGTCAGAGGGAATTCATGACGACATTGATCAAATGTGAAGCGTAGTTTGCTGCTTCTTTTTGCTGCTGGCTCGGCGAATTTTGGTTGGAGAGACAAAACCTGCAGCTCAGAATCAGCGCAAAAAGACGGAAACACAGCGCGGACCCGCCGCATCAGAATCGCTGAGCTCCGACAGCGTGTCCGTGTTCGGGCCGTGGGGTGAGAAAGCCGAGAAAGACAAAGCTGGTTCTGATGCGTCGGGTCCGTTAATGAATTGATATCGCTTTATTCAAGCTACTCACCTCTCTCTTCCACCTGCACTTTCAACTGGACCACGGCCAATCAGAGAGGTCCCGCCCCTGACTATCTCTGATTGGTTTAGTCCACGATAGGGGCATAATGTGTGTCTGTTGTTGACCACACGGAGAGTTGCAGAGATTTTTTTTTTTTTTGTTACCCGAAAATATTTGGTTGCATTTGCGACCAAATTGGTCGCACTCTAGAGCCCTGCCACTGCATGAGTCTGTGAGTTTGCTGAGCAGCTCCTTTAGTCAGAGACTGAAACACCCTCGCTGCAGATCATTCATCCCAACAGCAGGTACACTCTATAACTCCTCAATCACGATGTCATAAATCACTGGACATTGTGGACATCCATCCACGGTCACCACTTCATGCATAATGCACCTTCTATGTGTATGGATGTGTGCAGCTATATGTGAATGTATATGTATACATATGTATATTTAGTGTGTACATGTGTGTGTGCGTGTGGATGTCTATACTTCTGGATATCTCTTACTTACATAGGAATAGTAGTGGTAGAATAGTTATGTTATAACTATATAGTTTATGTCTTGCATATTTCCACAACCATATCCATGATCACATACTTATTTTATATTTGTTTGTATTTTATTTGTATTTTTCTTCTGCTATCTGTACCTGAGCTGAAGTAACGCAAACATTTTCCCGCCGTGGGATCATCAAAGACCCCTCGCACCCTGGACACTCACTTTTTCCCCCCTCCCTCTGGTAAACACAACAGGTCCATCAGGTCAAAGAGAAACAGACTCAATAGAAGTTTTTACCCACAGGCTGTCAAACATGCCCTACCTCCACCCCGATTGGAAGATAACTGCACTGCCAACACTCATGGACATTACACCTTATTCATAAACCGTATTTCTATGTATACTTTAATGCAACCAACATTCATATCTCTTTAAACTGTATTTATTATACCACTATTTATTATAGTTGCAATATCACCCCCCCCACACACACTCAACGTGCAATATCACTGATCACTATGCAAGCATATATGTATGTATGTGCGTGTATGTATAACTTGTACATATCTTTCTTGTGTAAATGTAAATTTGTCTGTGTTATGTGTAAATACTTATGCTATCGTGTACTTCACACACATGGGGAGATGCCAAACTGCCTTTCATTGTTTTTGCAACAATGACAATAAAGAGCTATTCTATTCTATTTTATTCTTATCTTATCTTAACTTATCTTAATTTGAAAAGGCCACGTTTTCAAGTTAATGCTTTCACAAGATTTGCAGTTGATGCACGTGTTGAGTATCAACACGTGCATCAACACTGTGTGTAAGTTGTTTAGTTACTCCTCAGCCTCCTTTAGTAATAACTGCAATACACTGGCAGTTATTACTCTAATCATTGACGCTGCACTGAATCATATCTGTTATTAATCTCTGTCTCTCTTCCACAGCATGTCTTTATCCTGTCTTCCTTCTCTCACCCCAACCGGTCGCAGCAGATGGCCCCGCCCCTTCCTGAGCCTGGTTCTGCCGGCGGTTTCTTCCTGTTAAAAGGGAGTTTTTCCTTCCCACTGTCGCCAAAGTGTTTGCTCATAGGGGGTCATATGATTGTTGGGTTTTTCTCTATATGTATTATTGTAGGGTCTACCTTACAATATAAAGCACCTTGAGGCGACTGTTGTTGTTGTGATTTGGCGCTATATAAATAACACTGAATTGAATTGAACTGAATTATATCTTTTGGCTTGCTCAGGAATGCTTGTGTGTCGCCTTGGAAGATGTGGAGTAGACAGCTTTGGAGAGGGAGGTCTGGGAATCTCTGTTTAATTCAGTTCAATTCAGTTTTATTTAGGCAGTACCAAATCACAACAACAGTTGGCTCAAGGCAATTCATATTGTAAGGCAAAGACCCAACAATAATACAGTGAAAACAGAAAGACCACCAACTGTATGACCCCCTTTGAGCAAGTTCTTTGGCAGCAGGGAGAACTTCAAAAGAAATAAGAATGAAAAATTACTGTTTTAGAACTCATAAGTTTCATAATTTCTAGTTTCTGTTAGAGCTGGGCGATATAAGATTTTTTCATATCACGATATGTTTTTTTCATTTCAGGCGATAACGATATATATCACGATATAAGCCAAATAACTACATTTGTAAGATTTAAATGTGCCGTTGCTCACAAGTAAAATGTGAAGTAATCAGCAGCTTGTTTTAATTAAAATATTTATTTCCCATAATAAGTTCAACAGGGTAGATGTACTTAAGGAACATGAGACTTCAGTTTCAGATAAATAAAGGCAAATATTGCAAACTACACAAAAGGCAGCCGCTAAAGCGTTTAAGTTTCAAAATAGAACAAACAAACAGACTAAATTGTCAATTCCACTTAGAAACAAAATATTAATTCTAAAAATAAATCTTAGGTCGTTTTACAGAAGAACAGACAAAATTGAGTCTGACAAAAGCCGAATGACGAATCAGCGCTTTCAGTCAGAGATTGAGCATGCACTGCTTTATTGTATTTCCAGACTTGCTTTCGGCACAATTTACAGTGCGCTGAGAGGAGTAGGAATATTTTACTGCTATTATTTGCTGCTATTTTTATAATCATCATTACCATTTCATTATTAATAGTGATGTTGCATTTAGATGCATTCAGATGTTCAAATATATGGGTATTATATTAGTCTTTATTACAAGTCCAGAAGAAACACTTTAAATTGTTGAGTTGAATCTATAATTTTAAAGGCTTTTGAATGTTTTTATATTCTTATACTGAAGTCTTCAGTGGGTGAAGCACTCAAAGAGCAGGGACAGGAAACACGTCTGCAAGGCATGCTTTTGCAGAAGTGAAACTGAAAGCAGACTCTGAATGCAAGTACTGTGAGTAGGATATGAAACTGTATGAAGCTTTTAGTAGAGGCTCTTGATTAAAACATTTATTCAGTAGATTACATATATAGTTCCAGTTAGGTTATTATATGTAAGGATGAGCCTCTGTTCTGGTGAAAGGTCAGAAGTGCAACGGGTGAGAGGTGAGAGCATTTAAGGGCGAGACACACATACACACACATATAGTAAGAGAGGTCATGACACGTACGCAGTACACAGCACGCACGCGCCCCCGCACGTGCACGCACACACATATTAGATAGACTCATTTAGGTAAGAGTTTATGACTGCAAAGTTTGGGTGCGTACGTGGTAGTCTGTTCCAGGAAGTACACCAGATGTCCCAGAAGATAAGCGACAGTGAAGACGAGCTGGGGGAAGCACCTGGCTTCAACCCGAAGAAGATGTTCTGTTTTAACTATGTTAAAAGTCATTGTGGTTTTGGAGTGACGTATGCTTTGTTTGAGTCTGCCTGGTAACAGGAAGACTGCCAACCCTATAAAGTCTTTGTTCTGACTATTGTAGTTAGTTCGACGCTGAAATCTGCACAGCGGTCGGACTCACACATGTGTTCATTAAAATGTCGTCTAATTTGCACCCGGCTGGATCTGTGGTTATTTTTGAATTCCCCCTCAATATTTTTGAACCTTAACAGCGCGCTACTCTGTTTTTTGCCAGACTTGAAATAGCCGAAATACCTTCACACTACGGAACTTCTGTGGCCCTTCCGTTCGACAAGCTCTCCGGCATTGGAACCATCATCTGTTTTTTCTTCGGTAACCTTTGCTCACGCTCTCGGTTGATTTTTCTCTAGTCGGCAAACTCCTTTCCTTCATTACCCAGGCTGCACGGCTGCAAAAACAAATACACATGTGCGCCTTGTGCTGTACGTAACAAGTCACGTGACGCTGCGGCTGTGATTGGTTCGGCTCTGCGCTACTTAATTTGGATTGGCTGTTCTTTTTTTTTTAAGAGGACAAGAGAGATGAGGCCTATCGCAATAGTTTAATTTTTCTATCGAGAAATAGTTATTTCGCAATACATATCGTTATCGTTTTATCGCCCAGCTCTAGTTTCTGTCCTATTCATCACATAGTTCATAATATAAGCTTATCTAAGCAGAGATAGGAGATATGGAAACTCTAGAAAACTTTAGAAAAGGACTGTGCTATAACTCAGATGGTGGATACATTATTGAAATCTAATAGGTAAAACTGTAATGTTGTAACACTGTAAAATCTAATATTGTGTTTAATTAAAAATATTAAATAGGCTGAACTCAATTTTTATCAATTTGTTATTAGAACTCAATTTAAATACGTTACCAGTACTTTTTATGCAAAAACGCTGATAAACTCAATTTATTTGAGTTGTCTTAACTTAGAAAAACTAAGTAAGCTGGAAGTTTTGCTTCTCAGTGCGGAAGGATGAAAGATGTGTTTTGAAAATGCCACGTCACTACCGTCCTCCTCCCTCTCGGATCAGTCCGCATGTTCACGGTGCATTTTTTTATGGAATATGTTGAGCAAACCTGGAGAAGCTTCAGCTCAAGATATTATTGTTGTCATTGCTGTGGATCTTTACCTGATACACTGACTTGGTGAGTAAATGTTTACTGTTATTCAAACTGATTTTGTAGCTTCTCTTAGTTTAGCACCCGGTTTAAAATCTTGCTAGCTAGTTAGTGTTAGCCTAGCGTTGCTGCTGCCGCTGGGCTCATATTACTTAAAAATTAACACCACAGCCTTAAAAACCTTACATAAAACTATGTGGTGAAATTTTCTGTTGATTGTTTGAAAAAAAAAAAAAAAAAGTGAGATAAGAGCCCAGACAAAATTCTTCTGGAGGTGCAACCGTTAGGGGTGGGGTGTGGGGGGTATTTTCAATCCATAGCCATAACTAACTATAACTAACTAACTATATATATCATGTTTAACCTGAGTAGCAAAAGACTGCAGGGGGGTTGAAAACGATACACCAGGAGTTGGCTGTGCTCGCGGACTCTATCAAGCCTTGACCTCCCGGTCAGCTATCGCGCTGGTGGATAACAGAGCTCTCCGAAAACGTGGAAGCACTTTTACAAATATGTGATATTTTGATGAATTAAGTAGATATTTGAGCATTACACAGCTACATTCTCGCCTGAAAATATCTTAAAAGGTTATTTTGTGACCCAGAAAGGGTAGTGTGGGGAAAAGGAGGATCGCATTTGTCCACCACGTTTGCAGAGCCTGTGCGTACTTGTAAACGCGGCAATGGCGGAGGAGCGCGGCTAAAAAACTTATTACTTTTTCTGGGTCACAAAATAAACTTTTAAGATATTTTCAGGTGAGAATGTAGCTGTGTAAATTTCAAATATCTGTTCGATTTATCAAGACATCACATATTTGCAAAAATGCTCCAACGTTTTCGGAGACGTCTATTTTTTTTAATGCTTTGTGGCAGCTTTGAACATCTGTGGCATCTATTAATGTCAAATCTAGCCTTTATTTAAAAACATAAGCAAACTGCTTTTATATTTAACCACTTTTCTGTTTAATTACATTTTAAATAATAATAATGATAACAATAGTATTTATTTTGTTAAAAAATGTCTACTACTACAACAGTAGTAGACTACAACTATAAAGTCTAGGTTGGCTTTATAGTTGAGAATAAAGTAATATAGGTTGTCCTTTGAAAGAATTAAGTTAAATTCCACAGTTGAATCATAAGAAACATTATGTTACATATAAACCCTATGTTAGATCTGGTCATTTTGCTTATTAGAAACTTCATATATTGGAAGTTAACTTTTAACAAGCATGTAATGATTATATTTAAATTAGGTGGTCTTTTTTTAAACACATATCTCTTCAGGCCTAAACTGACAGTGCCAATACCACACATTCAGACACAGTAGTAGATGGTGTTTTTAATACTATATGTGTTAGTCTAATTTGGTTGTATGGGGTCTACATTGACCTTCTGTGTTGTAAGTTACAATGATTGCACAGCCATTACGGATCAAATCAGTTTCTGAAAAATGTTCTGTTTTTTCTCCCTCTGCTTGCTTCTTACTGTCTTTGAGGCTCGGGACCAGCACTCCTGCTGTTGGACAGAAAGACATCAGTAAGTGTTTTGGTTTTCCAATATATTAGCAACTGTCAGTGACATTTATATTAATCAGGCTGAACTTTAATCATACTTTAGATCAGCCTGTTTTACTTATTGTTTTATTTGTGCTTTGGTTTGGGGAAGTTGTTTTTTTACTGATCTTTTCCTGTCTTCTGTTATTAGACTTGAGATATGACTGCACTATGCTGTTGCTGGTGACTCCAGTTAATTCTACAAGACATGCTGTGTAAGTAAACAAACAACAACAGTTTGGTCTGCATTTCTTGAAAGATCACATCCCCCAAACTTAGTTTAGAGGGTCTACACTGTATATAGTGAAGTCTGCAAGTTTTCTAACAGCAAAATCTGTTTTGTGCCCAAATCATTTTGCAGATCATTAGAATGAAAGTTATTGGCCATGTTTGCATAGCCCTTTTTAAAATGATGCTTTCATGACATTATTGTATGCTGGGTGGTGGTCTGGGCTATGCAGACTGACAATTTGGGACATTGAATGTCACCTCTCCGGTGGGGAGGGGGCCTGAGATTGTCTAAATTGGAGTCTGTTCTATATCAAATGCAGAAAAAATTGTTTTAAGAAAGCAATTAAGTTCATGTTCCAAAATATATGATTGTTTGCTTGCAGGACAACAGGAGAGATGAGTCCTCCGTCACAGATGGTGTGGTCAGTGAAGATGGTCGCCTGTAGGTTCAAGCTCATTGCATCTCCAACCCACATCCACTGCTACTGTACTTAAGGGAAGTTAAAGACTTTCTTCTGCACCTACATTTGGATGACCTCGATCCATGACAGTCATTCAGGCAGTGATGCCTGGACTGGAAACAAGCATCCTTAAAATAATACAACATTCCAGCTCATGTGTTGGAATGCAAAACAAATGTGTTGTTTAAATTAGAGACTGCACTTGTGACAGAACAATAAATATTTTATTTTGATTATATAAGTAATGTAAGTACAAAACAAACTGTGGTAGGCCTAAACTTATTTTCAGAATAATTACATCTGAGACTTTGTTTCATTGTAAGATTATAATTGTTTGTTGTTCAGCAGAACAGTGTCCAGTATGTTGGCTGTTATACTTTGTTGTGTTTGAAAATAAAAGTTGGGCTGATTTTAACATCATTACAAAAAGTGTTGTTAATTATTTTTAATCATATTCAGGTTACCACAGATTGTTTTTTCATTTAGTTGAACTTGAAATATTTGTCACTAGGTAAACAATTAGTATTGTACAGTCAGAGATATCAGGTTATTCTTAATGCTGCAGACTTGCAATGTATAAGTTGTCCTAACAGTCATCTTAAGTACAACTTTACTCACTTTTTTTGAGGCAACGCGTTTCCATAGTTTTTTTGAGTTCTGTGAACTAATTAGATTTTACAGTGAAATGTAATTCAGTTTTATTTATATAGCACCAAATCACAGCAACAGTCACCTCATACATTGACAAACAATCATTATTTAATGTGAACATATGTTAAGCGCTGCAAAGTTAGCACATTGTAACTTAATTTTCCACCTCATCCAATGGCAGAAACCTTTCTCACATTCTTTTTTTTTCAATTTTGAATCCATAATTTTCAGTCAGATGACTGACTCACTACACTGGCGGGTAAAACATTACTCTATTATGACCATAAAAATCTCACCTGTCACGAGCCAAGACTGCTTGGACCATCTGTTCATGGAAAAATAACTACGATATAAGGAGAAACTACAAATATCGACTTGTGATCCATATTCCAGTTTAACCAAAGCATGTAATAATTTGAGAGAATTATAAAGAATTGTGTTCCTTTAGTAAACAGCAGCAATAAACTCCTCACCTATGTCATTTGACAATTATATGGTTTTCAATAAAAATTAAAAAGTCAAGTCAGTAACAGAAGGAGTTATAACATAATTACAATATATGAGTCTTTAATTGCTTGCAAAATTGCAGAATGGTACTTTGTTGGTCAGAATATACACCACGCTTACAAGCATACAAGTCTCGATCTATTTCAATCACAGCCTGGGATGAAAGTTCAGTCTTGGCTGTATGACTGAATATTTCAGTCGACAGCAAAGATGATATATGAGGACAGGTCTGATGCTTTGATCTCTGATACCATAAATCAGAGAACTCAGACATCTGGGGAAGATGAAAATACACACATAAAAAGCATTCTGGATGCGCACAAACACTATCCTTGTTAAAACTCTTGCTAGTGCTGTGAGAAGTGGGTTATAAATGGTTGAGGAAAGACTGAGACCCAGCTGCACCAGATGTAGCAGCAGTGTGTTAAGAGCCTTATGGGCTGAAGCTTTATCTGTGGAGGCCGACCTGGCTGCTACTATAACACCAATATAAGAGCATGTAATTGCCACACTTATGAAATAAACAGAACACATGTGAAAGCTTTGTCGTAATCATCAGACATAGACCCAACAAACATTGATATTTCAGAGCAAAAATCTTTCATCTGCAGACTATCAAGGGCTTCAAAAGGAAACTCTAACAGCAGAAGAACCCGAGTGAGAATATTTAGTGAACCAATGGCCCAAATCGCAATGATGGCCACACCTGTGTTGGTGATAGTGATGATGGTGGTATGCCTCAGTGGGTAGCACACAGCGACATATCTCTCCAGAGACATCACCACCAGCGTGAGAGGAGAGACCACAGTTGTAAGATTGGCAAGCATGGTGAGAAAACCACATACAGGATACGTTAGTGTTATTCTAGAAGTAGCAATAATATACAGTAATTGACTCAGTGCCATCTGTACTGTGTCTGCAAACAGAAGGTTATACAGGAGAATGTATCGAGACGTCTCACAGAACAAAGCTTTACTCCTTAAAGTAAATAGCATGATTCCATTAATGAAGAGGAATACACAGCACGGCAGTGTAGTCAGAGTGGAAAATAAAACTCTTTCCAAAACCCCTTGATACTGCTGGTTAGCAGTAACATTGGTCAGAGACAGATTTGCAAGTAACATTTCAATAAAGAAATTCAGTTTTTAACATCTTCAGTGGAACTAAAACACAAAAAAGTATTCCAACATATAACACAGAAAGATCCACAAAGCTCTTCAGATCATCTTCCTCCTGCGGGAAATTAACAGGTTAGAGGGCTGTGGTTGCTTTCAGCTGAACGGCACTGGACAGCAAGATTTTCTTACCCACACATTGTGTATATAAGCTCTATAGTCACGCCTTTTCACATGACTATCACGTCTGCATTTTTTTAATCCTTTTTATTTATGACCACCCTCCGCGCCCCAGAGACATGATAACTTGAACATCATAGGAGTAATATATTAATGACCTGTTAAGTTGATTCCGTATTGTTTAAAGCATTTTTTTTCCGATATTGCCATGTGTATCCTTATTAGAATAACTAACATTTACTATGTGAAATGATGTGCAACAAACAAGAATCATCACTCATGCCAGGTTGCCCCCCAAAACAATGTGACCTTGCCTGCTTGCCAGTGCTTTCGCTTTGGCCAATGCAAAAGGTGAACGTTTAGAGATTATTCAAACAATTTGCTTGCTTTGGTTGAGCATGCATCAAGACACGTACACCACTAGTACCAGTGTCTGCAGTCAAATGAGGAAGAGCATCAGTAAAGAACTGAAGGCAATTGATGTTGATTCACTTACAATAAACGTGGTCAACAACAAACATGGCTTCCAAAATGTCTGTGAAAGCCTATTTATTTCCTCTGCCTCCTTACTTTCGCTTAGCATACAGTTTCAGCGTTTTGGACTTGTGCTTTTTTGTCTTGATATTAGTAGCTTCTATCTCCTCCTTTGACCAGCAGGGCATCTGAAAACTGGGAGGGCACAGGCGTTAATTGCCCAGATCTTATTCTTCCCATTCAGTTGACTCCTCAGGACTTGCCTTACTATCTGCAGCTATTCTGTGATTGCAGTTTTCCTAGCAGTCTCTTCATGGTTCCCATTTCCCTGAGGGATTCCCAAGTACTTGTAGCTGTCCGCAATGTCTGCAATGTTGCTTTCTGGTAGTGCGATCCCCTCAGTTCTTACTACCTTCGCTCTCTATGTTAGCATCTCTTTACACTTCTCCAGTACGGATGACATTCTCTACAACATGGATCTACAACATGTCAGTGTTGTAGATCCATGTTGTGTGGATCAGTGAATCAATGTGCCTTTACCTTACCTGCTGGCATACAGCTTGATATCATCCAGTAGAAGAGGTGTAGCAGAGTTGGCTAACGGTTGCTCCATTCTGCAGTTGGTTTGCGTAGCCATCCTGATAATAATCTCACTGGGGATAGTGGGGACAGAGCATCTCCTTGGCACTGCTGGCACTTGATGGTGACAAGTGCAATTGCTTTAAAGTTAGCCTCTAGTGTTGTTCACTACATCCTCACCAAACTCCTGATGAAGGCTCTTAGGGTCCTGATCTTGTATAGTTACAAGTATTCCAGGATCAACGTGTGGACATTGAGTCAGAGACTTTATTTTAGTTAATTCAGGCAGTGCACAGGTTGGTCAGTCTGTTCGTACTGTCTCAAGTGACTGCTCTGTTTACCAGTAGCAGGGGTTTTGCTCCCATTATGTTTCTGCCAGTTCCTTTCTGGGCCCAGCTCAGCTTGTATTATTGTATGGTCTTTTCTTTACAATATAAAGTGCCTTAAGACAACTGATGTTTGTTGTTGGCGCTGTATAAATAAAATTGAATTGAACTGAATTCAATGTACCTACTGATCATGTCCATAGGAACCATGAAGAGGCAGGTAGGAAAGCCGCAACCAACATCTGCATTTCTACTCTTAACTATGGCCACTAGCCCCAAAAGTTGATTCTGTTCATCTGGACATAGTTTTTCAGTGGGAGAAACGTTACACCACCAAGTCATTGGTTCAGGTATGTGGATGACACCTGGGTGAAAAATCAAATCTCAGGCCGTACCGCAATTCACGGATCACATTAACTCAGTGGACCGACACATCAAATTCACCAGGGAGGATAGAGTCATAGACTGTGAGATTTTCATCAGTAATGGGGGACATCTAAAAGCTGATGTGTACCAGAAACCTACGCATAGTATTTAAAGTTTGACTCTCATCATCCACTGGAGCACAAACTGGGTGTTATCAGGACGCTACAACTTAGAGCAAACACCATCCCCACTGACACAGCGGCCAGGGAGGCAGAAGAACATCACATCAAGAAGGCCCTGAGCAAATGTGGTTATCCCAGCTGGACATTTGTCAAAGCTGGGAAGGCACCTAAAGACTCCAGCCGATCCAGGAGAGGACAACTGCTGCCTAAGCGAAAACCTGTAGTGATCCCATATGTGTCAGGAGTATTGGAGCACCTGAGACACATTTTTTCTAAACACTGAGACTTTGTGGCTTTTAAATCCCAAAACACGCTGTGCCAAAAATTTGTCCACAGCCCATTGTTCATTCAGTGGTGCTAGTTTCAGTCTCATATCTGACAAGCATGCCTCTTGGGCACCACCTAGGTGAGGGGTTTTGGAAAGATTGTAACTCTTGGTTGGCTTAGGAACATCTCAGTGTTCTCCTGGAGGAGCTGGAGTTGGAAATAAAGCATAGAAAGATATGCTTAGACTTCTGCCACTCCAACCTAGAGAAGTGGCAGAAAATTGAATGGAATGGGTAAAGCATGTGGACATATGACGATCTAAGTGAACAGTGTTTTTTTTTGTTTTTTTTACATCAGCAGCTGCAAGTTTTGCACTACTCAGGAAAGGCGAAACAAGCCTAAAAGAGTAGCAGGATACAATATTAAGTCAGGATAAATTGCTGTTTGTGATGTTACTTCTCATATCTAAGTTACTCAGTCTTGTAATGTAAATAGAAATGAAAGCTTTGTTTATAGCAAAATCTTTAATCTTTATCTAAATTTTTATGTTGCTGTAGGAGATTAACCAAATAAAATAAACAAAAATATATTTCTTTTTTTCATTTTTTTGCAGTTTATAAAACATTTCATTTTGTACATTTTGTATTTGGGTTTATCTTACAAAAACAGAAATTGAAAAAATTGTGTGCCGATTGTACTACATGACTTGCCAAAACAGGATGTTTGCTGTTGCATGTTGATATACTTCAGCATGGGCCAATTTTATATATCTAATACTCGATATAAGTAGTTGTGCAGTTTACCTATCAAATAAATCTGAGAATAAGGGTTTTCCTCTTGTTTTTGCACAGTTTTTAGTTTCAATGTAACTGTGTATGTGTTTTTTATTGAGCGTACTTAAAAGGCCCAGTAGCAGTCAACTAGTTGGATCACTCAGATTTGGCGCATTACTAAATCAACGCCCATGGGATCCATTAAGGACACTGAAATGAACTTTTCTCAGTTTACCTTTGACTTCTTGTTAACTTTCCCATGTGTCTCTGCTGGGATGCACATCATCCCCTCCCGACGAAGACTGTTAATCAATACCCATGGGATTCATTAATCATGTCAGTATTTACTATAAGCATTAATTAGTTAGGTTCTGAATATTTAATGTAATTAAATGAGTTATCAGGAGACTTTGTGAGATGGGAGCTTTCTCTCTATGGTACCTCTGAGTGGGTTCAGTTGTTGAAAAACAACAATGCCGCAACAACAACATTTAGACTTAGCACATTAGGAAAATGGCAGTGGTTAATTAAGAAAACAGAAGCAACGGGCTGATGTTGATGATGAAATCCAAGGGGAAAAAATAGTGGATAGAGACAAAACTTATTTGTATTTTTCTTCTATATTTTTCCTACAGTTAAAAAATGTAAAGGTACAACCAGGTCTTGCTTGCCATTGTCTTTTTATCATTAATACAAAAAAAAAGTAAAGCCACCCACAGCCAAAAAAGAACAAAAACAGAAAACACTGTCAAGCACTCTGATACACATGTAACATATGAAGTGCAGTTTTCGGTTTGGTTCCACACACAACTTAAAACTTAAACTTTCCTTTTCATCACTTTTGTTTTGAATTTTTTCAGGTGACAGGATCATCTGTGGACATGATGATTGGGAGACTTCTGCGTTTTTTCGTGGGGGGTTTAACTCAAGGGCACTATGATTAATTAACAACTTCATTCACACACTTGAGCTGACTATGCAACCAGATATCATGACCAAGCATGTAATTGACACGTCTGTCCACCGTGTCCATTTCACGCTTTGCCTTTCCAAAACATGAAAGGTAAACGTATGTGGAAGCCGCAGTAAGCTGCACTACCAACAGAGGGAGATATTATATTTCAAGGCAACATGGAAATAATCACAGGAAAGTTTTTAAACAGACATCGTTAACACATTTACATGTATATATATGTTAGCCCCCCTAGCCTAATCGATTCTGATGACGAAGGACCCTAGAATGTACTTGCACTTGTAAGTTTTTTGCTCCCTACCGATTTAACTTTAAAAATAGTCTTTTCCCCTGCTGGTAATGCAACTTCTGTGGGTGTGTCCATTTCTTGTTTTGGAGAGACAAACCAAGAAATGATGTCTATTACATCTTTTGCCATGATAATGGGTTAGACTATGCTGGAGACAGAACAATGATCGATATCTTCCCCCAATATCTGGCTCTCAGCTTTCAGTCTTCAATGACAACTTATTATGAAAAAGCTTTATTTTAAAGCAGTCTTTAAAGTTACAAAGTGCTTCACACAAATGTATATGTAAAATCCAAGAAACAGTTAAAAACTTTAAAACAGGAACAAAGAGAAACAAGACAAGACTCCCTCTTCTCTGCAAGATGCTACCACTGGTAAAAATAAAGAGATTTAAAACATTGTGTATATTGTATATTTAGTGTTCTTATATTGTTTCATTCTTTTTTGTATATTGTTTTCTTTACTTTGCACCTTGTTGGTCTTGCTACCTACCTTTGCTGTACAAGCAACTGTACAGTTACAATAAAAAAGGTTCTAAGTTCTAAAAGACAAAGACAATAACAAAGTTTTGGTCCCAGTGTGCAGACTGTTCCACAACTTAGCAGCTCTGATGGAAAAAACCTGCAGAGCTTCATTGCTAGCCAAGATATTACCAAGATTCTACCCACAGGCTGTCAAACATGCCCTACCTCCACCCTGATTGAAGGTTAACCTTGCTGTTAACATTCATGGACACTTGCACTGTACTTATCTATAAACATTTTTTATTACAGTATTTATTCATAAACAGGAGTCATTACAGTATAATAGAACCAACATTCCTACCTCTATTTATATAACTGTTCAGTAGCAACTAGCATTCCTACCCCTTACTCGATGTGCAATACAACCAGTATCACCACGCACTAATCCTGCTCCTTACACTGTACCTGTAGATATATTTATATATTTTGTTTTTGTATATAATGTGTGAATTACCTCTTAAACTTATTTTTATCTTTATTTATCTCATTCTCCAAAGAATGTTGAAATGGAGAGATGCCAAACTGTGTTTCACTGTTCTGGTAACAGTGACAATAAAGATCGATTTATCTATCTATTAGGAAACTAGTGGAGCTGCTTAAAATCAGAGAAGGACATGCTCAATCATCAGAAGCCTTTTAAGAGTGCTCTGAACAAAGAACATGACAAGGCAGGCAAAAATAAAAAATAAATAAATTGGTGGCAGACAAGAATGATCACTGTCCACCGTCACTACATGGTTACTGTCATACTGCTTAGCTTTGTGGCTCAATGATGGTGCCACCATGGCCACATTGTTCTGAAGGAGGATTTCTGTAACCCACATCTTAAAATCTTGTGGTCGATGCATTTTAGAAAGAAACAACTTTGGCTAGAGTGTCACATATGAGTCTGGTGGTGTCATAGTCATAATTGGCATTAATATTAATTTTAGGCACTTTAACTGCTGTATCATTTGAACTTGTGCAGTATTTAACTTTGAAGTGTTTTATAGAAAGTGTCCTAGGTGTTCATTTATTTTGCATACTGTACTATAAAATAAGATTTTTTACATATTTTTTTTATTTACTGCAAATTATTTATTATTGTAAACAAGTTCACACCTTTAAGATGTAAGCAGAGTTTTCAGGAAAGGCAGTGAAGATGAAAGTTTTCTCCAATCATATTGAACTTGCTTTTGCTTCTTAAACTTACACTTTGTCCCTACAGGGATACACATAACACTCACTTCATTAAGCTTAATGATGCCAACAGGACGCATTATTCACTGCCAACCTTAAAAAAAGTATTTGAATAATTAATGTGCTTAAATGAATAATCAGGGGACTGTTATACCTCTGAGTATTTCATCAAACTAAAAACAAAGTTTACAAGAGAAAAAACAACATAATTATTTGGAAAGTTTAGTAGGAATCAAAGTTTTACTCACAACTCTTACTCTCTGTATTTGTTCCTTGCCTTTGTTAATGTTGGTGTTTATAAACCTTTAGAATAAAACCTGAACCACTAACCTAACAAATAACATAACAACACTGCATAAAATGTCTTGATGCATGTTCAATCATCCAGGTAAGCAAGTGCCAAAAGGTTGATTCTGTTCATCTGGCCATAAACGATACGTCCAAATGAACAGAATCCACCTTTTGGGACTGCATAAAACAGATTTTGGAACATCTGGTATCCAGAGTTTAAAACTTTTTAACTTACTTTGTTCTTAATAGGTTTATATTTTGGAATAAAGTAAGAAATTATAAATTGGCCAATTTTGTAACTCTCAAAAACTGTATCAAGTGTAACACTGTCTGTGAAGCTGGTTTAAATTTTAGAACATATTTAGTGCCACCTTTTGCCAGCACAGAACACTGGCTAACTAGTGACAGAACCCATAAGTCAGGGGGAAATAAGGACACTAAATGTGTTATTGTTATTATCAGGATGCCCTAAAAACTCCCTGAAAAGCCTTCAGTTAATTCAAAATGCTGCAGCAAGAGTCCTGACAGGGACTAGAAAGAGAGAGCAGATTTCTCCTGTTTTGGCTTCCCTTCACTGGCTTCCTGTTAAATCCAGAATTGAATTCAAAATCCTGCTCCTCACATACAAGGTCTTAAATAATCAGGCCCCATCTTATCTTAATGACCTTGTAGTACCATATCACCCTATTAGAGCACTTTGGCTTACTTGAGTATTTAAAAGTAGGGCCTAAAAATGATCTAAAGCAGATGAACAGTATCCTGTTTGGGATGAGCTGGAAACATGATAAAATGTGTAACAAATGAAACACTGTGAAACTATACTGTAACTTCCAGCTGTTGAACCTACAAATTCCATAAAATGCAACACAAATAGCAATCACGCAATTATTGTTATTATCAGGATGTCCTAAAAACTCCCTGAAAAGCCTTCAGTTAATCCAAAATGCTGCAGCAAGAGTAAAAAAAGAAAGTCATATTGTAAGATCTGGACTGATGAGATTGTTTTTACAGCCAGCATTTTATTTATTTTAACAGTTATAGAGAGTAGCTTTTGTAACAGGGATTGGTGGTGTTTGTGGTTTTTTAATGTCATCATATCTATTGAGAAAAAAATAGATCACAGTTTTGGAAAGAGGATTACATTCGTTATTGCCGTCTAATTGGCTTACTACGCTTACACGTGATGCTGTCATGTGAATCGTGTGCGAGGACTGAGTTCTTAAAATGCATGTGAACGTGGGTAAATCCTGCAGAAGACTCCTGAGCAGATGGAACCAAGCACTGCTTGTTACCTGCTAACCACTGACAAAGTAGAACCTTTCTCTTTGGAATGTGAACTTAAAACGTATTGTGTCTTTGGGTTATAGCTGCAACAAAAAAAATGTAGTTTTTTTAGGTGTCGACTGACTTTTAACTGAGAATAATTACATGTCTAGATAAAATCCTTAGTCAAAACAATCAAAGCTTCAAGAGAGTCAAGTAAATGTGTATCTAATATGTCCTATGTCACTCCATCTAAGACTAACTTCACTGTTGGACTGCAGTACAGAGGGACACTGGAAGTTCTGTTGTTTTCTGCTCCAATTACAACATCTTGCTGTGTGTTTCTTTTAGTTAATGGGACCATGCTATACATCTTAAGGAGTAAAGCAGTGTTTCGTGAGACAGCCCGTTATGTTCTTCTTTATAATTTACTTTTTGCAGACACCATACAGATGGTCCTGAGTCAGTTACTGTACATACTATCTGCTTGTAGAATCAGACTGACATATCCTGTTTGTGGCTTTCTTGTCATGCTTGCCAATCTCACAACTGGGATCTCTCCTCTCACACTGGTGGTGATGTCTCTGGAGAGATATGTAGCTGTGTGCTACCCACTAAGGCATGCTAGCATCGTCACCATCAGGAAGACAGCACTAGCGATCATCATAGTTTGGGCCGTCAGTTCACTAAATGTTTTTATTCGACTGATTTTGCTGTTAAATTTTCCATTTGAAGACTTAGAGAGTCTCCAAATGAAAGACTTTTGCTCTAACACTCCTTTGTTACTTGGCCCCATGTCTGATCATTATGACAAAGCTTACACTTGGGTTCTTTTTGTATCTGCTGGTGTTGCAGTTACTTGCTCCTATATTGGTGTTATGATAGCAGCCAGGTCGGCCTCCACAGATAAAGTTTCAGCCCGTAAGGTTCGTAACACACTGCTGCTGCACCTGATACAGTTAGGTCTCAGTCTTTCCTCGACTATTTATGACCCTTTGGTTACGGAGATCTCAAAAGTCCTTGACAGAGTAACAATTTTACGCATCTGGAGTATACTTTATGTGTTTATGATCCTTTTCCCCAGATGTTTGAGCCCACTTATCTATGGCATTAGAGACCAAATGATCAGAGGCATCCTCATGTACCATCTGTGCTGTCAAGTAAAACTGCCCAACAGTATAAAATTACTCAAATATTAAATTAATGTAATTTAGAATATACTGTACATGTTGTTCTAAAGAAAAGCAGACTGTAGTGTATAAACAAAACTAATGTAGAAGACAACCAAGCTGATATCATATTTCTGCTTTATACTATACTGTAATTCTTTTTTATTGCATAATAGTAATAAACACGGTGGCACAGTGGTTATCACTGTTGCCGTAAGAAGGTCCTGAGTTCAATTCCACCATCAGGCCGGGGTCTTTCTGTGTGGAGTTCGCATGTTCTCCCCGTGTTTGCGTGGGTTCCCTCCGGGTACTCTGGCTTCCTCCCACTGTCCAAAGACATGCAGTTGGTGGGGATAGGTTCATTGATTAATCCAAATTGCCCATAGGTGTGAATGTGAGCGCAAATGGTTGTCTGTCTCTGTGTGTTAGCCCTGCAAATGACTGGCGACCTGTCCAGGGAGTACCCCGCCTCTCGTGCTGTGACAGCTGGGATAGGCTCCAGCGCCCCCCGCGACCCTGAAAAGGATGAGCGGAAGCAAACAGATGGATAGTAATAAAAGCATGGCTATGAAGCTGCTTTCTGAATTATGTCTTTTGTGCATATTCTGGATAACTAATATATAAAAACTGTTTTATTAATTGTGCATATTTTAATGTGTTCAAGCACTAGAGTAGTTGAGTATTTTAGATAGTCATATGTGTGTTTTGAGCACTGCAGTACTCTTGTATAGATCAAACTTCAAATCAAACTGCAGCTCTTGTCAGCATATCTAAATATGTTTATGCACTTTTAAAAATTCTTTCCACTCTGTTTACAATTATAAGTAACCGAGGAGGGTTTACACATTTACATCAATATACTGATTGATACTGATTTGATTTATATATTATATATTTATACTGACTGATTATATTGATTTATCAATCAATATAATCAGTCAGTATAAAAATATTATTATTAAGGAGTTACTAATTAACTGCACACAGAGGGTTAGAATGGTTACCCACCTCTCCACAATTATCAATATCAAATTTATTTCTATAGCACATTTAAAAGCAACAAAGTTGACCAAAGCACTTCACAATTAGTTAAAAACAAGAGAAAGCCATAGAAAAACAAATACAGATAAACAAGATGTATTAACATAAAAACAAAACAAACATAATAAACATAAAATAAGCCTGATGGTACTCAAACTGAACTTGAACTAAAGCCAACGTAAAAAGTGAGTTTTCAGATGTGATTTGAAACACTGAATAGACTCTGCAATACGAATATCGTCTGGCAAGTTTTTCCAGTGTCTAGGCGCTGCAAATGCGGAAGGCCCAATCTCCTCTATACTTCAATTGAGATCTCGCTTGTACAAAGAGCATCTGGCTAGATGCTCTGGCTATCTCAGTGCTTTTTTGGGGTTATGTATGTTGAGGAGTTTGCTTAAATAAATGGGCACCATACCATTTAAAACTTTCAAAGTAAGTAAAAGAAAATTCAAACCAATATGATCATGGACATGGAGCCTATGTAAATTTGCTAAAACTGGAGTGATGTGTTCATACATGCAGTAGTCCAGTCAAGAGATGATGAAGGCATGAATACATTTTTCTAGGTCTTTAGGAGGAAGGAGGCTTTGCTTTGGCAATTTCATGTAACTGATAAAAAGTGTTTTTCACAACTGTGGACACTTTGTTCTCTAATTTAAAAGAGCTATCTAAAAACACTCCAAGATTTCTTACAGTGTGGGGCTGATGACAAGCGGAATCAAGATGACCGAGGGCATCACGTAACTTATCCAAAGGGCATGACTTCCAAAAACAATAACTTCAGTTAAATACACTGACATAGGACACAGACCTTCACAAGAAAACAGGAAACTCACCACACATGCAAAGACACCGACTAAGAAACACGGGCTGGAGCTGGAGGCCATCACCCAATGAAGCCAACAGAACCACAGCATCCGCGAAAAGCAGAGATGAGATTCTGAGACCACCCAGGTGAAAGCCTTCCGCCACTTGGCTACGCCTAGAAATTCTGTCCATAATAATTCTGAACAGAATCAGTGACAAAGGGCAGCCCTGGCAGAGCCAGCCACCGCGAAGAAGTCCAATTTGTTGCAGGCTATGCAGACCAGGCTCTTGCAACAGTAAGATCGAATGGCCCATAGCAATGGGCCAAACATCCCATACTCCCAGATCACCTCCCATAGGACACTCTGAGGGATAGGGTCGAATGCCTTCTTCAGTCCATAAAACACATGTAGACTAGCTGGGCAAACTCCCAGGCACCCTAAAGTATCCTTGAGAGGATAAAGA
This sequence comes from Oreochromis aureus, assembly GCF_013358895.1. Lineage (NCBI taxonomy): Eukaryota > Metazoa > Chordata > Actinopteri > Cichliformes > Cichlidae > Oreochromis > Oreochromis aureus. The sequence goes on from NC_052951.1 coordinate 34,450,903, forward strand.
GCTGGTCCAGTGACCAGGATGGAAACCACATTGTTCCTCTTGTTCAATTCTCAATTCAATTCAATTTTATTTATACAGCACCAAATCACAGTCACCTCAAGGTGCTTTATATTGTAAGGTAGACCCTACAATAATAGATATAGAGAAAAACCCAACAATCAAATGACCCCCTATGAGCAAGCACTTTGGTGACAGTGAGAGGGAAAAACTCTCTTTTGACAGGAAGAAACCTCCGGCAGAACCAGGCTCAGGGAGGGGCGGGGCCATCTGCTGTGAGTGGTTGGGGTGAGAGAAGGAAGACAGGATAGACGACATGCTGTGGAAGAGAGACAGAGATTAAAAGCAAGTACAATTCAATGCAGAGAGGTCTAACAATGATGATGTAACAAAAAATTAAAAGACAGGTATACAACAAAAATCACATATCTAGTACAGCAAAATATAAAGAGGATGTCATAAAATGGCCTGTCATCCAATATCTGGAAGTACTCAAGATTTAGCCCAATTGATGTTAACCAGCAAGTAATCATATCCAGATTGCTGTGTGTCTCACCCAAACCACAAGGCAGCAAACTTATTCAACAACCTGAAAAGACACCACAAACTGCAGTATAATGAAATTATTTAGACTCTTTTTCTCCATTTGGTCTTTGTGAAATAACTTCAGTAATTCCACAGGGTTCTGCGCTAGAACCAACTCTGTTTACATTTTATTTATTTATTTTATTTAGAAAGAGGGGCAATACATATTAATGAACATTTAAACAAATGTAAAATATGCCAGATTATAGCCTTGGGCTAATTTCCATCTGCAGACCCTCTGGCAGGTTGGTGTTAAACACATGTCGGTAAAAACATACAGAGACACTATTTACAGGTCATGTGACAGTGACCACATTATACTAGAACAAACAATGACAAGAAGAGTGGACACAGAGGACAATATAGATAACAATAACGGAAACACATCAATTATATTGCACAAACCCCAGTATTGCACATGCCCTGACTGTCCTGATATTGCACTGACCCATTGCACTAACAGTTGTTTCCCTTTTTGTAATACATTAACTCTTTTTCCCGTCCAATATAACGCATGATTATTAAACATGATCACATGTTTATATGTCCCTCAGCCGCCCTTTTAAGTGACTCTTAAAGATGGGGAGACTTGTACTTTCCCTCACTGACAGTGGAAGAATATTCCAGAAGCTCACTCACTGATATGACAGAGCATTCTGTGAAAAGGTGGTCCGCCTGAATGTCAATTCACAATCACCTCTAACAGCAGATTTTAATCATTTGAAATTAGAAATTTAGAAACTTGTATTTATCTAAAATGTCACAATGGTGATATGAAAAAGTTTTTTTATCTAATATTTTCAATGCTCTTTTGTAGCATACTTCGATTGGCCCAATAGCAGCAGAGCTCGTATAGGACCAACTTGTAATACCAGTATCATAGAGTAGAGGAATGTAATCGCTGCTGTTTCTGTTAATGATGTGTGGATAAGTCTACAGTTCTGTATATTAACATTTGCAGTTTTCACTACTTTTTTAACGTGTTTTTTAAAGGATAATTTTGAGTCTAGTAGCACTCCCAAATACTTAAATTCCTCAACATTAATTAGTTCTTGTGCACCCAAGCGAACTTTTACTGTAGTCATGGTTATTTTAGGTTTACTAAAAAACATTGATACGGTCTTTTTAACATTAAGGCACAGGCATGAGTCATTCAGCCATTTTTGTAAATCATGTAATGCCAATGAAAGCTGATGGGCTGCATCATCATACATGTCTTCCTTTAGGCAGTATTATTAGAAGGCATAGCATATATTTACACTGCTTCATTGCTAAATTATTTATTATTGTTAGCAAGTTCAGACCTTTAAGATGCAAGTTAAGGACGTTTTCAGGAAAGGCAGTGGAGATTAAAGTTTTCTCCAATCATATTGAACTTGTTTGTGCTTGTTAAACTTTGTCCCTACAGGGATACACATAACACTCCATTAAGATTAATGATGCCAACAGGATCATTCAACATTACATCATTATTTACTGCCAAAAAATCATTTGAATAATTAATGTGCTGAAATAAATAATCAGGGGACTGTTATACCTCTGAGTATTTCATCAAACTAAAAACAAAGTTTACAAGAGAAAAAAACAATAATAATTATTCCAATAATTATTTGGAAAGTTTAGTAGGAATCAAAGTTTTACTCACAGCTCTTACTCTCCATATTCGTTCCTTTCCTTTGTTAATGCTGGTGTTTATAAAACTTTAGAATGAAACCTAAAGCACTTACCTAACATAATTTAACAACACTGCATAAAATCCATTTTGGAAGCTGTGGTATCCAAAGTCTAAAACTTATGATAATAATGACAGTGTGTGTTACTGTATGTACTAAATAGATAAATTAAAACATAGCCATCAGGCATTTTAATTTATTCTTAAAAGTTTTATATTTTGGACTAAAATAAAGAATTATAAATTGGTCAATTTTGTAACTCTCAAAAATTGTCTCAGTTGTAACACTGTCTGTGAAGCTGGATTTAATATTTAGTAGTATTATTTAGAACATGTCTAGGCCCACCTTCTGCCAGCACAGAAAACTGGCTAACTAATGACAGAACCCATAAGTCAGGGGGAAATAAGGACACTAAACGTATTATTGTTATTATCAGGATGCCCTAAAAACTCCCTGAAAAGCCTTCAGTTAATCCAAAATGCTACAGCAAGAGTCCTGACAGGGACTAGAAAGAGAGAGCAGATTTCTCCTGTTTTGGCTTCCCTTCATTGGCTCACTGTTAAATTCAGAATTCAAAATCCTGCTCCTCACATACAAGGTCTTAAATAATCAGGCCCCATCTTATCTTAATGACCTTGTAGTACCATATCACCCTATTAGAGCACTTCGCTCTCGCACTGCAGGCCTACTTGTTGTTCCTAGAGTATTTAAAAGTAGAATGGGAGGCAGAGCCTTCAGTTTTCAGGCCCCTCTTCTGTGGAACCAGCTTCCAGTTTGGATTCAGTATACAGACTCCCTCTCTAATTTAAAGATTAGGCTTAAATCTTTCCTTTTTTGATAAAGCATAAAGCTTTCTAAATCTTTGTCAGAGTTTTCTTTGGACACTGGCTTCTTTTTTCACAAATTTTCAATGCAATTCTTGTATTTGAACATTGTCAGAAGAATGTTTTTCCCTCTGCAGTCCAGCCATCCCCTGCACCCATATCAGTTTCCTGGGTGAGGGAGGCTAGGCCCCCGTTGGTTCCTGGTCCGGTTCCCAGGCCGGCTGAGGCTCCGCTAGTCCCTGCACATGTACCTGCTCCTCTGGTGGGGACAGCAGATGCCCACCCATTGCCGATGCCTGTCCTGGCTCTCTGGGTGAGGGCGGCCGTGAACCAGCTCATTCCTGCACCCGTACCTACTCCTCAGGTGGGAGTGACTGATATCCTGGAGGCTCAAGTGAGCTTGTCCAGCCATTTTCTTTGTCAGGTGAACTAGCTTAGCCACCTGCTTAAACCTCTACTGTCACTAGCTCAGTCACTGGTGCTGGACTGCCTCTGGAGAGCCAGTCCAGAGCCATCATGTCCGTTGGGGGCTCTGGAGAGTTCGCCTAGGTGTCGTCTGTCTCCTGGAGAGTCCATCTCGCCGATCAACCAACTGCTCAACCGCCTGTGGCAGCCAAGTCACCATCAGCACAACTGCCAGATCAAGTGCCTGCGGCTGCCATTCCACCATCTGGTCCTGCATCATCTGGTGCTGTGCCCCGGCCACCTGCCAAGCCTCCCAAGAGCCTTGAGATACGTCCATGTCCTCCTTGGCCTGTGCTACCACATTCATCCACCACACCACATCAAAACCAGCCATTTTCTAGGCCATTAGGACTTGGACCTGCTTTGCCTGTGCCACCACCACTTTTCATGCAGTCGGCCCCCCTGAATTGTTTCTGCGTTACGCAGTGTCACGCAGTGTCACACAGCCAGCCTGTTTCACCCTGGGCTCCTGTGCTGCCGACCCCTGGGTCAACCCCCAGAATTGTGTTTTTTGGACTCTGTGTTTTGTTTATTCTTCTTGCTCCGATTACTTAGGAAGAACACATTTAAACCACCTATTTTGTTATAATATTTTTGTTGAATGTATATATAGAATGTTAACTATAACATAGTTTGGGGTATAGATTGGGGCAGCTTGGGGTGTGTGTAGAAACCAAAATAGGTGGACAGAAACCAAAATATTAACAGTGACAACCCTGAAAAACAAATACTCAAGAATGAAGAACAGAAATAAAGCAGCTACCAAACACTGGGTCACCGACCCACCGACCATAACACACAGTAAGACGAGATAAGAGTAATTACACAAATTTTTACATGCCTGAATATAGATTTTTTGTTTTTAATTTACTCATATCTACTGAGAAAAAATAGATCACAGTTTTGGAAAGAGGATAACATTACTTATAGCCGTCAAATTGTCATGTGAATCGTGGCCACTTTCCAGGCCACCGGCTGATGAGCTTCGCCATCAAGGGGAGCCTTCCGTAAGGTGTTGCCACCTTTTTCCACGTGGCCGGACTTCTCAACTGTTTCTTCACTGCTGCTGGCTCTGCAGTCAGCCTCCCAAACTGACTAATCATGGACTTTTGTGCCGTCGACCCTCGGGTCAGCCCCCAGATTTGCTTAAATTTGGACTAATGTGCTGGCGACCTCCAGGTGGATGTCCTTACATTTTGTTTTTTGAGTTAATTCGTTCGTCTTTTCCACTTTAGGTGTTAGTTACTTTAGTTTTAACCCAGTTTCTTCTGTCTTGGTTTTCTGTTCGCTTGTGATCAGCCATGTTTAAAAGGTTGGTTTTGGTGTAATTTCCTCTCTCAGACACTGAGAGAGGAACACTGGTGTTGAGGAAACAGAGTTACATTTTCACTCTGTTTACAATTATAGGTAACCAGGAAGAGTTTACACATCTACATCAATATGCTGATTGATATTGGTTTGATTAAAATCCTTGAGAAAGTTGTTGCCTCCCAGCTTCACTCATACCTCAATGACCATAATCTCTACGAACAATTTCAATCTGGTTTCCGCCCCAATCATAGTACAGAAACTGCTTTGTTAAGAATTACTAATGACCTTCTGATGGCGGCTGATTCTGGTCTTTTAACCATTCTCATCCTTCTGGATCTTAGTGCGGCATTTGACACAATTTCTCATAATATTCTCCTGAGCAGATCCAGATCCAGCAGCATCCATTGGCATTAGTCAAACCCCCCTTGCCTGGTTCACCTCATATCTGTCAGACCGCACTCAGTTTATCCAACCTAAATCAGACTCTTCAAGTCTCTATCCTGTTTCTGCTGGTGTGCCCCAAGGTTCAGTATTAGGGCCTCTTTTATTCATTATCCATCCTTGTCCATAGTCTTATCACCCCAATTCTTCAGCAGCTTCACTGGTTGCCCATAGAAGCCAGGATAAACTTTAAAATCTTAGTTCTCACGTTTAAGTGTATTCATAACCTTGGCCCTCCTTATCTCTGTGATCTGCTTCATATCACCACAGTTTCCTGCTCTCTCAGATCTTCATCTTGTTGTTCCTTCTGCTCGTCTTACCACTATGGGGCACAGGGCTTTCAGTCGCTCTGCTCCTTGGCTCTGGAACTCTGAACTTCCTTCAGCCTTAAGAAATATAGATTCCCTTCCCTTATTTAAGTCACAGCTCAAAACCCACTTGTTTAAACTGGCTTACTCGCTTTAATACAGATTTTACCTGCTGTCAAATCGTGTTTTTTTTGTTTTTTAATTTGTTGTTTGTGGTTGTATTTTGCTGGTTTCTGTATTTTAATTTATTAGAATCTATTTTAATCTACTGTTTTATTTGATTTCTTTTTCTCTTGTAAGGTGACCTTGGGTTTTAGAAAGGCGCCCTCAAATAGAATGTATTATTATTATTATTATTATTATTATTATTACATTATTTATTTATTATATTTATTTGTTTATATTATTATACTGATTGATTATATTGATTAATAAATCAATAAAATTAATTAATTAATTAAAAATATGATTAGGATTAAGGACTTCCTAAGTAACCGCACAGAGAGGGTAAGAATGGTTACCCACCTCTCCACATTTATCAGTCTCAGCACTGCCTCCCTGTGCCTCACTAGAGGGCTGTTTGCTTAGCCCCTGCTCTATACTCTTTTACATACATGACTTTACTCCTGCCCACCACAATAACACTGTTGTCACATTTTTGGACAATACCACTGTGCTAAGGCTCATTTCCGGGGTTTTGGGAGGGGGGGGCGGGGAGTGTGACTACAGGGAGGAGATGTAGCAGTTGGCAGCGTGGTGTAGGAACAACCTGAACACCACAAAGACCACGGAGCTATTGTGAACTTCAGGGAAAGGCAAATAACATCCTGCCACTCACTGTCAATGGGGTTTGTGTGGAGAGGGTCTCACACTTTTGCTTCTTGGGAGTCAACATCAGGCAGGAAATGACCTGGATAACATATATTGTTGAACTAGTGAAGAACACCCAAAAAGACTCAACTTTCTGAGGGTTCTCAGAAAGAAAAACATCCCTGAGAAACTGTTGGTGCAGCTATTGTTGCACAATACAGAGTATCCTGGTCTATTGTCTCTGTGCATGGTTCTCCAGCTGTACAGCAGCAAAGAAGAAAGAGCTCCACAGTGTTATATAGGTTGCCCACGGGATAGTCGGGTGTCCTCTACTCTCACTTGAAGAACTGCACAGCTTCAGTTGTCTCTGAGAACATGAATAAAATCCTTCACCCTGGTCATGTATTGTTTGAATGTCCACCTTCAGGCAGATGTTTAAGATCCATAAAAACAAAACCTAACAGATTAAAGAACACCTTTTACACCATGCTGAATGCTGCAACTTAATAGAAGAAGAAGAAGAAGAACTTTATTGTCATTGTAGTTATACAACGAAATTTATTTGGTAGCTCACAGGGGCCAGCAGCAATAAAACAAGAAGCAGCGTAGTAATAAATAACCGTAGTAAAAGTATAAGATATAAAGTAAAAGGAAGGCACTTAGCACAGTAAATAACAAAGAAAATATAATAGTATTTACAATATGAGTTTGAGCACAAACAGTATAAGATAATATAACTGTTAAGACAAAAGCTGATGGACCCAAGAAGCAGAACACACGGAGGCAGAGTTGCAGTGAAGGCAGTTTATTTACAGTGAGGGGAGGAGATATTTACAAGGACAACATATGTACAACGTGTATGAATGAGGACGCGGAGCCAGGACGTGCTAGTGACGAAAATACACATAAGCAGTGCACTCGATCTAGAAAAAAGGAGAGGGAGGAAAATTAGGAGGGTCTCGCCTGTTAACCGAAAAAAGCTTAAAACTTTACAGAGAGTTGGAGAGCTTACTTGGCACAGTTTGGAGCCCAAAACCTCCAGGCTAGGCAAAACAGTCGAGGCCAAAATCCTAAGGAGGAAACAAAAACTCCTTACAGACACCAAAGTAATCCGAGGGCTCCAACAGGCAGGGGCAGAATTTCCACACTCCAAAAACGCCAATACTCCGACACTAATCTTCTGTCAGGTAGCTCCTAAAAACACTTCTGAAGAGAGCATCTGATGAGTAACAGGTGCGCCAGGTTCAGTGACTCACTGCCCCGCCTACCTATACAAAAAGGGAGGCACCAAAAACACATACAAACAAAAACACCACATCACTAAAACCCAACACCTAACAATAACAGTATTTACAATGTAGCAGTTGAGTGCAAACATGAATGTCCCATTAAGTGTCTAAGATAATAAGTATAACAGTTATTACAGTGTGGTAATTTAGTGCAAACATTAATGCCCAGTAAATGACTTTGTACATTAGCAGCAGACATGATATGGGGTAAAGGAGAGAGAGGGAGAGTTAGCTATTGTGTGTTGGGGGAGGGTGACACAGGCTACAGCTCTGGGGAAAAAGCTGTTCTTTAGTCTGTTTGTGTGGGTTCTGATTGCCCTATATCTCTTCCCCGATGGGAGGGGTACAAAAAGTCTGTGACCTGGATGGGTTGGGTCCTTGATGATGCAGCTAGCTCGCTTCTGTAAACGGCTAGCATAAACGGTGTCAAGATTCAGGAGTTTGGTTCCAATGATCCCCTGGGCAGTTTTGACGATCCGGGTCAGAGCTTGACAGTTTTCTGCAGTGCAGCTGAAGTACCACACTGTGATGCAGTGATAGAGGATGCTCTCTATTGTGCTCCTGTAAAAGTTTACTAAGAGCTGGGTTGGCACGTTTGCTTTTTTAAGTTTTCTTAGGAAGAAGAGTCTCTGTTGTGCTTTCTTCACTAAGTGGGATGTGTTAATAGTCCATGTGAGATCTTTTGTTATGTGTAGGCCCAGGAATTTAATGTCATTCACCCTCTCAACTTCCTCACCATTTATGTGGAGGGGTGGTAATGTTGTTTTCTTGGCTCTCCTGTAGTCTACAACGATCTCCTTTATTTTGGCAGTGTTCAGAACCAGGTCGTTGTTTCCACACCATTTGATTAGATGTTGGACGCCGTCTCTGTAGTGAGACTCGTTGTTGTCTGAAATCCTTCCCACTATTGTAGTGTCATCAGCAAACTTCACTATGGTGTTAGAAGAGGAGTGGATGGGTTTGCAGTCGTGTGTGAATAGGGTGAAGAGAGCTGGACTAAGAATGCAGCCCTGCGGTACTCCTGTGTTAATGGTGATAGTAGAGGATGTAAGGTTGCCCAGACAATCAGATCCAATATAACTTTAATGTACAATGTTTAAAATAATAATGTGTCTTGTTTACTTCTTTACAACTGCATGTTTACCACTGATTTTACATCAACAACAGCAAATGGGGCCTAGGACAAAATGGAAACAATTGTGTTTTTGTTTATAGACATATTTGTATATAGAAATTTCCCCCTCTGGTGTTCCTGCCAATGTATTGAACCACATGTTTCATGTGGTAACTGAGGGAGTAGTGGTATTGATATTGAAGCAGGAGCAGGTGTGTGGAGACCTGGAAGAGACCCTTGTGTCAAGGTGAACAGAAGGACTCAAACGCAAGACTCCGAATAGTGCAATTAAAGTGAGTTTATTTACAGTGAGGCACCAGGTGCTATCTACAATATTGAAGGGAAAGGGGCTCCAGGGAATCTGGGAAAGAAAAAACACATCCACACTCCTCTCTTCACAAAGCCAGTCACTCACACGTCCCAACTTGCATTCCACACTGACACTTAGTCACAAACAAGAACTCGGAAGAGGTACTTCTAGAAGGAGGTCAGTAGCACAACCAGCATTCATGTTGGCAGACCACTCTAGCTTGTGATCCAGCAGCCACTAGGCCCAGGATCCTCCAGCAAGGCACCAACAACTAAACGGACAGTGACTTCAACGGGCCATCACAAGGTAACACCAATCTCACCATTTTCAAAATGCCGCCTAAAAAATCAAACCCAGGAGTTGAAGAGGACTTGGAGGAGATTAGGAAATCGCTTAATTTCATGTCTGATGAACTGAGCAAAGTGGCTAAACAACAAGGTATGCTACATGACCTAATGGATGAGATAAAAACAACTAAAAAACTTGATAAAGGAGAAGGACAAGAAAATAGACGACTTGGAACGGCGAATCGAGGACCTTGAACAATACACAAGAATGGATGACTTGATCATAAGTGGACTGGCAATGCAACACCGAACCTGCCCCAGAGTAACAGCTGGCGGAGGTAAAGACAGTGAAGATGCCCCGGCAGAGGAGCTGCAAATGCTTGAACAGCAAGTGATAAAATTCCTTCAAACGAAGAAGGTAAGTATCCAGAGCCATCATATCGCAGCATGCCACACGCTCCCCAGAAAAGACAGTAAAACAAAGCCAGCAATTATTCTTCGGTTTGTGAGTTGCAAAACAAAGATTGAGTTACTGAAACAGGGAAAGCAGCTAAAGGGGACCGGTGTGTATTTAAATGAACATTTAACGAAAAAGACTACTGAAATTGCAAGACAGGGATGCAGCCTGAAAAACCAAAATAAGATACAAGCGACATGGACGAGGAACTGCAAAGTAATGATAAGACTAAATGGCACTCCCGAAGAAGTGAAAGTTGTGATGATAAGAGAACTCAAAGACTTAGAGCAATATAAATAATCAAGAATCTAAAAACAATGGAAAAACAACAACAACAACAACAAAAACAACAACAACAACAACAACAACAACAAAAACACACAAATGACATGTTTGGACACAGATTATAGGTTTCCATTCAGAGATACTGAAGAGGAAGACTTTGATTATGAAAAGGAATGTCAAGGTGGTTATTTTGCAACACACGTTGAGAAAACAAACTTCAAAACATTTAACTATGCACAGCACAACATGCACGAGCCTAAAGTAACATTGACCCAGATAACCACTTCTACAATAACAACAATAACACTTGTGAGTACTAGGGTTGCAAAATTCCCGTAATTTTCAAAGATGGAAACTTTCCATGGGAATAAACGGGAATTTATGGGAATAAACTGGGAATTTTCAAAATTGAAGGTTGGCTCTTCTTAGGGAACTTAAATATAGTTGAGCAAAGTATATTTTAGCATAATATTGACAAAAACAAACAAATGCAATTCAAATACACTTGAATATCCATGCCATTCCTTAATCACATGTACAGAGCACATGCTTGCTGCATGGCTATTGAGACCACCTACTGGCACTGTGCATGCCTCCATCACATGTACACATGGACCACACTTTTGAGCCTGAAGAACAAATTGTAGTAATTGTATTGAGTATTGAAGGCACACATTTGAGCCTGTGGACTTAACAAGTGAGGTAAGTTTTGATGATATTATGGGAAAATATATTCATTAAATGTTTAAATTGTGAATATCACATAAAATGTATTAATCTGGTAGATAGCAATCTGATAAGATGCTAAATAAAATGCTAGCATCTGTTAGATGCTAAATAAGCCACAGCTAGTATAACATAAAGAAGATGCTAGCTTCCTCATTTGGCTGTTTTGTTTTGAAGATCATTCCAGTTGTTTAGCTAGCCTTACTATTTATATCTGTTTATTATCATATTGCAATTGTATTATTACGATCTCTTGCATTGCATTAGCATTTTTACAAGCTCTTGTTTTATTTTACAGAAAAATGCCACGTGCGCTATCTGATGTGTGGAGACATTTTACACCAGCTAATGTACAAGGGAAATCTGTATATATATGTGTAAGTATTGTGATAAGACGTACGTGAAGAATGCCACAAAAATGCAGCAGCACATTGCAAAGTGCAAAAAAATTCCTCAAGGCCCAACACATGCAGCAGCCAGGAGTTCCACTCAAGGGGAAAATGAATCTGTTTCAGCTGTATCAGAGTCAGATACCCACTCATCAGCTCCTGGTCCCTCTGGCATCAGAGGATTCTTTGATTTTATGGATGACACTAGCCAGAAAAACACAGATGAGTGTTTCGCTCGTGCACTCTATGCAACTGGCTCACCCCTGATGCTGACATCCAATGTGTACTGGAAGAGATTTTTGAATGTTCTCCGACCAGCAGCCATCTAACATTCAGTCATCTCTGATGGATGGTCCAATATCAGGGGACAAGGAATTATTAACTACATAATCACCACTCCTCAGTCTGTGTTCTACAAGAGTGTAGACACAAAGGAAAACAGACACACAGGCCAATACATTGCAGATGAGCTCAAAGTGATCATCAATGACCTTGGACCAGATAAGGTTTTTGCACTGGTCACTGACAACGCAGCCAACATGAAGGTTGCCTGGGCACATGTGGAGGAGACCTACCCTCATATAACTACTATTGGCTGTGCTGCCCATACACTAAATCTTCTCCTAAAAGACATAATGGCACTAAAAACAATGGACACTCTGAATAAGAGAGCGAAGCAAGTTCTGAAATATGTTAAAGGCAAACAAGTAACTTCCGCTACATTTCTGTCAAAGCAAAAGGAAAAGAACAAGAGTACTACACTGAAGCTTCCCAGCATAACGCGATGGGGTGGTGTTGTTATCATGTTTGACAGCCTTCTGGAGGGAAAGGAGTTTCTGCAAGAGATGGCCATATCCCAGTCTGTAGGCATCGACAGTGACATCAAGAAGGTCATCTTGGATGATGTGTTCTGGGAAAGAGTATCTAGCAGTCAGAAAATCCTCAAACCTATTGCAGCAGCAATAGCGAAGATAGAGGGGGATGGTGCCATCTTGTCAGATGTCCAGTGCCTTTTTGCAGAACTCAAAGAAGAAATCCAGACAATTCTGCCCACTTCCCTACTACTGAAAGCAGAGGAAACAGCTGTGGTCAAGTCATTGGAACAGCGGAGGGAGTTCTGCATGAAGCCAGTGCATGCAGCAGCATACATGCTGGACCCCAAATATGACAAGGGCATACTTTCTGGGGAAGAGATCAACGGTGCCTATGCGGTCATTACAGCCATGTCTGACCACCTGGGTCTCGATAAAGGCAAAGTTCTAGGCAGTTTGGCAAAGTATCGAACAAAGCAAGGCCTTTGGAAAGGGGATGGAATATGGCAGTCATGCCAGCACATATCTGCAGCCACCTGGTGGAAGGGACTATGTGAATCTGAGGCCCTTGCACCTGTAGCCTCCATCGTCCTCCAAATCCCACCATCATCAGCCGCGTCCGAGCGCAACTGGTCACTGTTTGGGAACACCCACACAAAGGTTCGCAACAGGCTCACAAGTGTGAGAGTGGAAAAGCTGGTCAGCATTTGGGCAAACCTACGGCTCTTTGAGCCTGACACAGAGCCATCCTCAACAAGGCTGGAAAGTTGACACTGAAGAGGAAGACTCAGAGTTGGATGCTGAGGAAGTGGACATGTTGGATGATGATGAGGTCCAGGAAGAGTCTATTGACTGAGCAAAAATGAGAAAAGAGGATTGCTTGAAGGAAGATTTGCATGTTTAATGGGACGTTTTGGGGGATAAGTGGCATTTTTCATTTAACCATTTGAATGGGCATTTTTGAATGAGCGGGGTTAGGGGATGGTAATATTGAACTCAACATTTCTGTTTTTATTCATCCATGAAACAAGTTATTGAAACGTGTTCTATTCTACTGTACTTACAAATAAATCTGTTGAAATATCTGTTGAAAACATTTTGCATGGAGGTTTTCTTATGATTTCTGTTTATATTTATGCTTGGAAATAATATATTCCCAGTTAGTTCTCCTAAATTCCCATTAATTTCCATAATTCCCATTATTTCTATGGAAAGTTTCCAATATGAAATATTTCCAAAATTCCCAAGCTTAACTTACCATGGAAATTTACCGGAAACTTTCCGGAAATTTACCGGAAATTTTCCGCCCCTTTGCAACCCTAATGGGTGAGGTGTGAGGAGGCAGAGTTCAGGAGTCTCATAGCTGTAAGGAAGAAGCTGTTCTGGTACCTGGTGGTCTTGGTCCGGAGGCTCCTGTAGCGCCTCCCCGAGGGCAGGAGTGTCCGTGCGCTGGGTGACTGGGGTCTTAGAGGATTTTCCTAACCCTTTTCAGACACCGCTTCCGGTAGATGTCATTTATGGCAGGAAGTGGTGCTCCGGCAATGTGCTGGGTGGTTTTCACGACCCTCTGCAACGCCTTCCAGTAGTGTAATGTAATGTCGCCCTTTCTATCTCCCTCGGGAATTCACTGTGGTCATTGCCTGCACTGTTTACATCCCGCCTCACGCGGACTCAGACACTGCCTTATGTGAGCAACATGAGGCTCTCACACATCAACAAGCACTTCACCAAGATGCCGCACTCATTGTTATGGGAGATTTTAACAGAGTAAATCTCAAACGGGCATTTCACAACCTTCACCAACACATCAAGTGCCCCACGAGGGGCACTAGAACATTAGACCACTGCTACACTCCATTCAAGGACTGCTACAAGGCTCAGCCTCTGCCGGCATTTGGAAAATTGGACCATGCCACCATCTTCCTCATGCATGCTTACAAACAAAGGCTAAAGCAGCAGGCACCAATCAGGAGGGAGGTTGCTCGCTGGACGGACCAATCTGTGACCACGCTGCAGGACGCACAGGATGACGCAGACTGGGACATATTTTGGCGCAGCTCTGATGACATCAACATGTTTTACGGAAGCGGTTGTGGGATTTATCGGGAAACTAGCGGATGACACAGCAGAAAGAACTGTCATCCGAACGTTTCCCAACCAGAAGCCGTGGGTGGATAAAAACATCCGTGACGCTCTTAGATCACGCACCGCTGCCTTCAATGAAGGGCTCGTCTCCGGTAACATGGACCTATACAAGGCTGAGTCGTACAACGTGTGCAGCGCGGTCAGAAAGGCAAAGCGGAGCTACGGGGAAAAACTAGAGTCACAGCTACGACAGTGTGACTCTAGGAGCCTGTGGAAGGAACTGCGGACAATAACGGACTATAAACAACCAGCTTCTCCAATGATGAATGCCAACGCTTCACTGGCTGATGAGCTGAACATGTTTTATGCTTGCTTCGACGCTACAACAATTACAACAACAAACGGTTGCGCGCGCACGGAGTACACCAGTGAAGACAACGCCTTCATCATCACAGAGCATACTGTGAGGAACACCTTCAGGAGGGTGAACACCAGGAACGCAGCAGGACCAGATGCAATCCCAGGCCGGGTCCTGAGAGCCTGCGCTGACCAGCTAGCACCGGTGTTCACGGAGATCTTCAACCTCTCCCTGGCCCAAGCAATGGTTCCCACGTGCTTCAAAGAGTCCATCATTGTCCCTGTCCCAAAGAAACAACAGCCTGCTTGCCACAATGATTACCACCCAGTAGCACTGACCCCAATTGTGATGAAGTGTTTTGAAAGGCTGATGAGAGATCATATTACTTCTTCACTTCCTGCCACCACTTCAGTTTGCTTACCGGACTAATCGTTCCACAGACAACGCCATACCTCACCTACTCCACACATCCCTGAGTCAACTGGACACTGGCAGAGGGAATTATGTTAGGATGCTGTTCGCGCACTACAGTTTAGCATTCAACACAAGAATTCCCTCTAAGCTTTTCACGAAGTTGACAGATCTAGGACTGAGCTCATCACTGTGTCAGTGGATCCTCAACTTCCTCACAGACAGATCCCAATCTGTGAGGGTGGGAAAACAAGTCTCCCCCTCCATCTCACTCAGCACCGGAGTGCCTCAGGGCTGTGTTTTAAGCCCCCTGCTGTACTCACTGTACACTTATGACTGTGTAGCCACATCAGACACCACCTCCATTGTCAAGTTTGCTGACAACACTGTTGTTGTGGGCCTGATCTCCGACAACATCGAGGAGGAGATTAGGAGGAGGAGATTAGGAAGCTGGAGACTTGGTGCCGGGAGAATAATCTCCTCCTAAACGTCAGCAAGACTAAGGAGCTAATCGTGGACTTCACTACAGGCGAGGAATGACAAGCCCCTCATCATCAGTGGCATGCCAGTGGAGAGAGTGGACAGTTTCCGATACCTGGGTGTCCACATCACTCAGGACCTGTCATGGTCTTGCCACATTAACACCCTGGTTAAGGGTTTTACTCCTGCACCATCGAGAGCGTCCTGACGGGAAACATCTGCACCTGGTTTGGGAACAGCACCAAGCAGGACAGACGAGATCTGCAAAGAGTGGTGCACTCAGCCGAACGCATCATTCGATCAGAGCTTCCTGATCTGCTGTCCATCTACACCAAGCGGTGCAAGGCTAAAGCCAGGAAGATTATGATGGACCTCTCCCATCCCAACAATGGACTCTTCTCACTTCTCACTGAGGTCTGGAAAGGGCTTCCGCTCCCTTAAGACCAAAACAGAAAGAATGAGGAGGAGCTTCTTCCCCCAGGCTATTCGGACCCTGAACCAGGTGTACGACTGGACTCTCTCACACATATCACATCACTATAGCACTGGACTCTCACACACATCACATCACCACACGCACTCTGGTTTTTCTTCTCGCACACTTCCTCTAATTTATAATTTCTTTTGACTAATAATCTCTTACGTAAACTGTTATTTGCACATTTTTTGCTGTTATTTCTACATTTTTACTGTAAATTTCTGAGTTGAAGCTGTAAATTTTGTAGTAACCTGTAAATTTGTATATCTTACTGTAAACCTACTGTCATTTAATGGTCGGGCACTGCACCGCTACAAGCATTTCACCTCATGTCATACTGTGTATGGTTGTGTGTGTGACAAATAAAATTTGAATTTGAATTTGAATTTAATGTAGACAAAAACAACAACAACAAAAGAAAGATAGTTACGGAGCAGGTCCTTACTGTGCATGTGCAAAGTCAGGACCGTACAAATTGGATCTACCCGATCCGTACCGCGCATGTGCAGATGTTCTCTTCTTCTTCTGTTTTGTTTAATGGCGGTTTACTCCCCAGTGTATGAGGATACCGCCACTTGCTGACCGAGTGAATGAGCCCTATTGTAAACTGAACTAGCGTCATTACAAATTATGTTTGTGTATGCGTTAAATTTCATTCAGTGATAGTCAAGTATGTTTATGGTTGTCTGTGTGGAGAGGATTGAGTGGAATAGTTATGATGATGTCCACTATCACTGTCAATTGCCAGTAAAAACTTAATCTGGCTGATTAATCTTCACGTGACATATTACCAAGTCTGTATTATTAATCCTGTAATTAGGCGCCATTCTTCTCATTTTACAGTGCTGTTATTCAATCGGGGGTAGCTTTCCATTCAGGAAAAAAGCATGAATTTGTTTGGAGGTATCCAGTGTTTAAATGTCCCGGGCAGTCGAAAACGAGGCAGAGCTGTGTCATCCAAATATATTAACTGTAGCAATGTTGGCAAAGACAGGAAGTGACGTGAGATTTGCGCATGCAAGGTACCGATCGGGTTTCCGGTACGGATCGGGTAGTGACAGCACCCTTCATTTCACCAGATTTGAAGGCTGGGTCCAGTGTAGACTTTGTGACCCAACTTATCCCACAATTCATAGCACAGCGGTGGGTGTAGATATTTTTTTCGGAAAAAAAACAGCAGATGGCTGAAGCAGAGCGGCCGAAGAGTAACCTTTTAACCGCAAATGTTAAATAACGAAGAACATTAAAAGATTACTCTTGGCCACATGTCGGCAAAGTTATGTTAGTGATGTTTGTACTTTCAGTGTTAACTTGGTCTTAAAGCCTTTTCTTTAAAATATACACCGTTCAATAGTTGACCTTAATCTTACAGAGAATGTTACAATTACATATTTAACATTTACCAAATCTAAGAAAACATTCAACTTTAAAATAACTTTTGATATCAGAACAATATTATATTATAATAATATTGTTATATAATATAAAATAATATATTACAATAGATTATATATTATATTATGCCTGTGCATAATTACATTACCTGTGCAGTACTGGTTTTTCAGCATCACTCTGAGACAGGATATTTCTAATTTTAGAGATGTTGCGCAAATGGAAGAAAGCAGTCTTACATATTTGTTTAATATGTGCGTTGAAGGACATGTCCTGGTCAAAAATGACTCCAAGGTTCCTCACAGTGTTACTGGAGGCCAAGGTAATGCCATCCAGAGTAAGAATCTGCTTAGATACCATATTTCTAAGATTTTCAGGGCCGAGTACAATAACCTCAGTTTGATCTGAATTAAGAAGCAGAAAGTTAGCGGCCATCCAGGTCTTTATGTCTTTAAGACATTCCTGCAGTTTAACTAATTGGTGTGTGTTACCTGGCTTCATGGATAGATAGAGCTGCGTGTCATCTGCATAGCAGTGAAAATGTATGCTATGTCTTCTGATGATACTGCCTAAGGGAAGCATGTATAATGTAAATAGAATTGGTCCTAGCACTGAACCCTTAGTGTGTGAAGAGGACTCTCCATTTACATGCACAAATTGGAGTCTATTAGATAGATATGATACAAACCACTGCAGTGCAGTACCTGTAATACCTACAGCATGTTCTAATCGCTCTAATAGGATATTATGATCGACAGTATCGAACGCAGCACTGAGGTCTAGCAGGACAAGCACAGAGATGAGTCCACTGTCAGAGGCCATAAGAAGATCATTTGTAACCTTCACTAAAGCTGTTTCTGTGCTGTGATGAGCTCTGAAACCTGACTGAAACTCTTCAAATAAGCCATTCCTCTGCAGATGATCTGTTAGCTGTTTGACAACTACTCTTTCAAGGATGTTTGATATGAAAGGAAGGTTGGAGATAATAGCTAAGACAGCTGGGTCTAGAGATGCTTTTTAAGTATAGGTTTAACTACTGTTAAGTCAAATTGTTGAATGTTGTCATTGTGTTTCTTAAATTTGTAAAGTCTTAGTTCAAGCAGTAGGATCAAAGCCATTCCTTCGATCCTGACCACCTCTCCAGCCACTCTGCGCTAGGGGAGGTTTTATTGTAGATACATCCTGTCTGGAAGATCTGTTTCTTGTGTTGTAAGCTTCCTGCTTTTATGACCCTTTTGGTGAGCAGGAGGTCACACAAACGCAACCCCATGACACACACACACACACACACACACACACACACACACACACACACACACACACACACACACACACACACACACACAGTGCCTTGTCTTTGTAACCAAGGGGGCTTTTACGGTGGGAGGTGCTTGTGCTGTGATGTGTATTGTAACTGTCATGTCAATAAATAGCTGCGAGGAGAGCTGCTCTTTGAAGGATTTGGGCTAGAGACAGGTGAGGAGCATTGCTCAGGCGGCGGAGCAATGCAATGCGGGTTAAAGACCGGTTGAAGATGTTCTGTCTTGTTTTTCGTTCTTCATGAGGAATAAGTCTCTAAACTAGCGGGGCCTGTGGAAACATAGACCCAACATTTATTTGGTCCTCCGAGCCGGAGACCAACACATCGCATCCACCGAGGAGGAGGGAGATGACGCCGCCGCAGTCTGCTAGCAGCCAGCATCTGGGACGCCTGATGAAAGACCTGGTGCTTAACTTTGACACCAGGCCGGACAGTTTGCGTCTGAACTCCCCTCAAGTTGGATGGCGATTGACGGGATCCAGAGACTTTCCCGTGAACAAAAACAACACGAACAGTGAGTACAGAAGGCCTTGGAGAGCGGCTATGTGACTGTGCGGTTAAACGCAGGTACGTGAGTGTGCAAGCTGTGCGTGTAGACGCAAGCTACCTGGTTTCTCCACCAGCTTTTCTTTCTTTATTGTTTTTTAAGGAGGTCTGGTTTCTCCACCAGTATTTTTAAAAAATTTTTAAGGAGGGTTATGCAGGTTTCCCCACCGAAAGGAGGTCTAAGCAGGTTTGTCCACCGAAAGAAGGTTAAAAAGGGGTTTTCTCCGCCGCTGAGGGCGTTGAGTGTTGGTTTCTCCACTAAATGTAAGGAAGTCAGAGCTCTTGTTGGTGTCTATTTTGTGTGTGCAGGCCAGACGTGGTCTCTTTGAGTGAGTCTGATTGTCGTTTTGTATGCAGTCACTTTTAAGCTGATGAGCAAGCTACACATTTTCAGAGCAGGAGCTGGTTGAACATATCAGAGGGGAGGGAAACAGAGCTATGATATCTCGAGCATGTAGCTATCCGTGAGTTCAGTTTCTTCCTCACACCTCATATGGGCAACAGCCTTTCTGCATCCTGATTCATGTGTGTGAGACTTTTGTAACATCAGCATCATGTTTTTGTTTTGGCGAAAAGCAGGTGATTGTGTCTGACGTCATGCTGTGTGGGTGAGTTACAGAGAGGTGTGAAAGTATGTGAGTGAAGCGGTATCCAGCTGGGGCAGACATGATTCTGCAGGTCACCTGCCCAGTGGACACAAAAGAGATAAAATTTCTGTTTATGAAATATGAATGAAAACATGAAGCGTGTTTGGTGTTTCTCAGCCTGAAACAACTGTAATGCCACTTTCTGGTTTTAAGAAAGGAGGGTTAAAAAAAAAAAGAGAGAGAGATGTGTGTTTTAAGCAGTGATGAGAATAATGAAAACGTGATGAGAGAGGTACACAAAAACACACACAAACAGAAAATGCATTAACCATACTAACCCTGCATGCATATTGTCAATGGAAAATTGTACTGAGTAGTCAGTATAAGCTTTTAGTGATATAAGTTTACTGATGATAGAATACTGCATGATGACCTTTTCATTGCTTAGAACTGATTGTTCTTTATAAAACGTGTTCTGATATTTCTATCTGAATCTTCCCACAGCGAGAGTAAGAAGTCGAACAAGCAGTTCTGACCTCACACACACACACACACATAATCACATACGCACATGCTCACGTCACTGAGCAAATGTATTCATTTTTCTTGTGTATAAATAAAGACAAGTGCAAGAACAGAGCACGCACTTCACAGGGCCCCCACTGTGATGTGAGCGTTCTGTGACCGCCCTTGCAAGTAAAACCTGCAGCGTGTGTGTGTCTTCACTCTTACGGTGTGTTCACACCGAACGCGATAGAGGCAGCCAGAGCGTCAGGTTTACATGTAAAGTCAATGGAAAGAGCGCGATGGCACGCGATTGCAGGTCCCGCGAAAATTCGGAGGCAGATTTGCGTCGCGAAAACGCGTGAAACGCGAGGCAGTGTACCGCGTCTGGCGCGTGTGACTTGTGAAGAAAACCACGCGCGTAAGTTTTTGTGTTGCATTTTGTGCATACGCGCACATCGCGTCAACCGCTCGAGTTGGAAAATCTGAACTCCAGCGTCAAATCGCACCGCGACAACCAATCAGGAGCCTGGTGACGTGGCTCTGACCCTAGGTCAAAGGGGTAGATCCAGCCAAAGCCCTTCATTCTTCATTCAGTATGGAGGAAAAGCTCGTCACTGCCGTGGCTAATCACCCTCACGTCCAATAGAAAAAACAGCACAAAAACACTCATAACTATGACCCTCATTCGGAAATACACACCTGCGCCGGGTGGGAAAAAGCCGCACGAAACTGGCGCGCAGACAGAGAAAAAGCGCAGCATAATAATACTTTTACGTTTTAAAATCGACAAAGGTTTGCACTTTGAGAATAAACTTGTGAGAACTGCGACTACTGTTCATGTGCTGCAATAAATAAGAGACCACTGTATATAATTTCTCTATGACTATTGTTTTCAACCTGTTAACATTTAATATTGTCTTGATAGAGCCAACTGATTCTGCAGCAGAGCATCCCCTGCTGCTTCTCCTGGCTCCCCAGTCCCTGGTCCCTCGACTCCTGCTGCTGCACCCACAGGTATGTACATCAAGCACTGATAGCTTTTTATATACCTACAACCAATCTGTTTATATCCTGTTTTTTTTTTTTTTTTTCAATTTTGAAAATGAAAATCTAGTAGCAGCCTTCTCATTTCTTTGTGTTGTTTTGTGCTGTGTTTTACAGGCCCACAGAGGAGGACAGCTCAAAGGCGGTCGAGGGACGGGTCCCAGGACGGTCCATCGGCGGTGGAGCTGGCCATCCTAGAGTCCCTGAAGAGGCCACGCCAGTCTCCAACGGAGCATTTCCTCCTCGGCCTTGTTCCTGCTCTGGAGAGCATGCCGCCTCAGACACGAGAATTCGTGAAATTTCAAATGTATAAATTAGTTTTTGAAAACAGCACAGCTGTGTTAAATTTGGAAACATTGGACCTTAATGATCAGTAGTTTTCTGATGAGGCAGCAGGCTCTCCTCCTTCTCCCTGAGGCTCTTCCACTCCAAGCTGGGTCCTTTTTATTCCTGTCTCTCTGTAAATAGTTAAATTTTATATATTTATGTTTAATGTTTTTGTTAGTGAATATATTTTTTACAGTAAACATTTGTAATGACTAATGTCTCTGTTCTACTACACAGCAAATATTGGCACCTGATTTGACACATGTAGAATTTATTTCATATTATACTAATGACAAAACATACTAGTACAGTGGGATGCAAAAGTTTGGGCAACCTTGTTAACAGTGATTATTTTCCTGTACAAATCGTTGGTTGTTACAATAAAAATTGTCAGTTAAATATATCATACAGGAGACACACACAGTAATATTTGAGAAGTGAAATCCAGTTCACTGGATTTACAGAAAGTGTGCAATAACTGTTTAAACAAAATCAGGCAGGTGCATAAATTGGCAACACAAAAAAAGAGAAATGAAATGAATATTTAGTGTATATCAATGTGTGTGTCTCCTATATGATATATGCAAGTGACATTTTTTTATTGTAACAGCGATTTATACAGGAAAATAATGACTATTAATAAGGTTACCCAAACTTTTGCAACACACTGTATATAGGAACATAGTGAAGACAAGTTATAGATAGATATAATTTTATTTCGAACATGCAAATATAATTGAAATAACAACAGAAAAAAAAAAAACAACTTAAAAATCATCAAGTTTTCATGTACATATCTTTGTCTACAGAATGCGTGTGCTCGAAAAGGAATAGGATGAAGTTTACACTTTTCTTGTTCCTACCCCCTTATTTCAAATTTCATTGCTTACAAATCCATATCCAGGATTCAACATTATTTGATCATATATGGTTAACTATGTACAAGTCTAACACATTGAACATACACAAATAAAAACCATTTTCAGCACGTAAACCAGAACAACAACAAACTACATTTTTACATAAACTAATCACCCTGTCTATAACACCCGCTTAATCTCTGAGCTTGTTTTATTTCTATGTGACAAACACCTTAATGAACACTTAAGGTTGGGTTACTCAGGCCTTGATCTATAAAAAAAACATGAGGACACAATGAGACAACTCAGTCACTGAGAGGAAGATTTCCTATATTCATGCAATTTATTATTTTTGAACAATCGTGTGAATTTTTGTATTGATGTACTTGTCTCGATCTCACCTGTACAGGTGTTCCACACACCAACTCCTCTGACTGTAATGCTCTGATATTTTACATTTGTCCTTCCTACTGGCTTGCTGAACATAAGGATTCCTCTCAGGTCAGGAGTATTTTGTCTTATTTGGAACAAGTTCTGAATGTTGTGGGGCAAAGATTTATTTGCTGCTTTGTACATTGTTTCCGCAGTTCTGAGGTTGACCAAATCTTTAAATTTGAGAATATTTAATTTGATAAAAAGTGGATTTGATGGTTCTCTTGAAGTAGCTTTATTTATTATCCTTATTGCTCTTTTTTGCAGAATGTATATTGGATGAGTGTGTGTCTTATACGTGTTTCCCCACACTTCCACACAGTATGTCATGTACGGCAGTATAATAGAACAATAGAGAGTATATAATGATGTTTGATTTATGAGATCCTTGACCTTATAGAGAATTGCCAGAGACTTCGATATTTTGCCTTTGATATGAGTAATGTGGGGAATCCAGGATAGTTTGTGATGTATTATCACACCAAGGAATTTTATTTCAGATACTCTAATTCAGTGTCATTTATTGTCAGTTTACTGTTAGTAGAATATGTGCGATTCCCAAATAATATGAATTTTGTTTTGCTCAGGTTCAATGTTAATTTATTATGGTCAAACCAGGTCTTCAGATTATTTAATTCATTTTCTAGCTCATTCATTTTCAAAGACTTTGAAATGGCATTTATTTGGGTAAATTGTTTACAGTTTGTAAGGTAACTGTTAACCCATGATAATGCCACCCCTCTGACCCCATATGTACACAGTTTGTTAAGTAACAGGCTGTGATCAACTGTATCGAATGCTTTCTTTAAATCTAAAAAAACTCCGACAGCATATTTTTTGTTTTCAATAGCAGTTGTTACTGTATCTATAAACTCCATTAAGGCATGCGTTGTGGTCTATTGTAAAATATTTTTCCAGTATCTTAGAGAACTGCGGTAGTAGAGAGATGGGCCGATAGTTTGTGGGAAGATGTTTATCTCCAGCTTTATTGGAACTACCTTTGCAATTTTCATCTTATCAGGGAATAAACCACTTTGTAATGACAGTTTACAAATGTAGGTAAATGGTTTCACAATACATCCAAAAATATCTTTAATTAAGTGCATATCAATGCCATCACAGTCAGTTGATTTCTTGGAGTTAAAGGATATAACTACATCCATAATTTCCTCTTCATCTACTCCCTCATAAACATTGAGTTTGCTACATTAATAGTTTTAGTTTTAGGAGGGTGCCCAGTTTTTACAATTTCTTTAGCCAAGCCAGGACCAACATCAAGAAAAAAGTCATTAAAACCATTTGCAATTTGTTTTATGTCACTAGTTGTTGTATTTTGTATTTGAAAGTTATTTGGATATTCCAATCCTTTAGTTCCTTTATTTACAATATTATTTAGTACTGTCCACATGTTTTTCATATTTTTTTATTTTCATCTAAAAGTTTACTGTAGTAATTTCTTTTGCTGCTTCGCATGATCCCTGTCAATTTATTCTTATACCTCTTATAAGTTTGTTCAGCTTCTATTGTTCTTTTCTTTAAAAATGTCTTGTACAACAGATTCTTTTTCTTGCATGCGTTCAATATCCCCTTTGTTAGCCATGGTTTTTTTCCTGAGTTTTCAGTTTTCTTTGTTTTATTCACCAGGGGACAGTGTTTATTGTAAAGAGTTAATATTATTGATAAGAAGTTTTCATATGCCACGTCAACGTCTTGAACATAGATGTTACTCCAGTCTTGGTTGTTGAGCTCTTTCTTAAGGCGGCAAATTGCTTCTTGTGTTTTATGTCTAATTAATTTCTTATTAGGTTCACATCTGTTAATCCTGGCGTAGCTCTGTACTGTTGCAAAATCTGGTAGATGGTCACTTAAGTCATTTATTATTAATCCACTTACAACATTCCTGTCAACAACATTAGTGAAAATATTATCGATAAGTGTAGCACTATGTGAGGTTATTCTAGTTGGACGGCAGATTAAGGGATAAAGACTAATGCTGTACATTGTATGGATGAAATCAGTGATGGCACTGTTCACAGTTGGATTCAACAAATCTATATTGAAATCACCACATATAAATGTCATTTTCTTGTTGTTAACGGGATTGTACATCTTCAACATTTCCTCTGTGAACATTTTTATACATGATCCAGGGGTCCTGTAGATACAGCTGATTTGCAGATTCTTTGAATTTTCAGCTTCTATTTCGATAGTTATGCACTCCATTATGTTATCCAGTGCTAGTGACAGTTCACTGATGATTCTACATTTGTAATTTTTATCAGTATAAAAGGCAACACCCCCTCCCCTTTTTTTTATTTCTATTGATATAATACATGTCATAGCCATCAATCTTCACTAAGTTTTGATCCCCATCTAACCAAGTCTCTGAAACTGCAATGACAGTGAATTTCTTAGAAAACTGTGCCAGACAGTCCAGGATTTTTGAATGGTTTGAATTGAGGCTTCTGCTATTAAAATGTATGATTGATTTTGCATTATCCATTATTATTGTATTTTGATTGAATTGCTCATTTGTATAATACTCACATTTTTGATCATACTTATGGGTATACAAATTGTTTTCAGGGTCTATATCGTTTTCCAAGTCCCATGGTCTGTGATCAGTATACTCAAAGGGTTTTAGTCCCAAATCCTTATATACAATGTTCATATATGGGTAAGGTTCATTTTCACCTTACTAAGAAAAGTGATTATTTATCACAGTTGTGTCATGTTATATGATTTATTTCTATAGTTGGTGTCTCAAGGTTTGTTTTTTAGAATTTCTAGTATTTATCCAGTTCTGAAAGTTCTTTAATGACCACAACTTTTTGTTCTTCTGGTGTTCCTTTGAGTTTGATGTAGACCTTGCAGTTTGCAGTCCATGTTGATTGAATCTTGTTTTGTCTTCTTAGTATTCGTGCTTGTCGTGCTATGTCAGCATTTTTCTTTGTCAGATGCTCGTTTATGTAGACATTGGTTCCTCTCAGCTTCTTAGCTTGTCTTAGTAGCTCCTTTTTTGATTTTCTGTTCACAAAACGAATTATTATAGATGGTTTTCCACTATTATTTTTTCGAGGCAGAGGATGGCAAGCTTCAATACTTTACTATTAATGGTAATTCCCTTGCCACTAAAGAAATTGAGAATTTGTTGCTCCAAAGAGTCGATGTCAGCTTCAGTGGGCTCCCTGCCTTCCTCTGCCACTACAGCTCTGGCATACGTTCTGTGTTTGGTCTCCAATCCACTTACTATTAAGTCATTCATACGGGTGTACTGCTCTAGATCTGCCACTCGGGACTCAAGTAGGGCTATTTTTTTGTCCTTTTCTTCATTTAGTTTTTGCAGTTCTTTAATCTGTCCCATCATATCCAAAAGCAATTTATGTTGTTTGGAGATAGTAGAAAGCTCTCCTGACATGTAATTTAGAGATTTCTTAATCTCCTCCATCTCATCCTCGGAGACTGTGCCTTTCTTTGGTGGCATTTTGTAGGCGGCTCAAATAAGATGCAAACACACCTGTTTAGTTGTTGATGCCTGATGTTGGATCCTGGGCCTGGTGCCTGGTGGTGGATCCTGGGCCTAGAGGCTGCTGGGGGATCCTGGGCCTGGTGGCTGATGGTGGCTCCTGGGCCTGGTAGCTGTTTGAGGCTCCTGGGCCTGGTGGCTAATGGCGGATCCTGGGCCTGGTGGCTAATGGCGGATCCTGGGCCTGGTGGCTAATGGCGGATCCTGGGCCTGGTGGCTGATGGTGGATCCTGGGCCTGGTGGCTGATGGTGGATCCTGGGCCTGGTGGCTGATGGTGGATCCTGGGCCTGGTGGCTGCACCAACAAGGTGATTCCCAAAAAGCTATTATCTGAAAACCTGACATATTTCTGACACAGGACCTGAGAGATGCATCTGACCTCATCAGATACATTTAAGAGAGTAAAGAGAGGTTAGTTTATTTTGGAGTAGAGCTCCATTTATTAAGAAAAATTTAAAAAGGCAGGGACACTCTTTAGAGGTTTGTGGGTGGCTCTTAAAAGAGCCGTTGTGGGGAAGTCACTCGGACTTCAAACAGGCTACTCCTTTGGTTGCCAAGACACAGCTCCCTCCGCCGAGAAGTGGGCCATGAATTTCTCCCTCACCAGGGCAGCCTCTCTGGAGGAGTTGTTTACTGCAACACGACCCAGGCCTTGCAACGGCTCCACCACAGCAGGTGCCACACCCCTCACAGCAGGTGCCTTTCTCTCGTCCAAACAGCGCAAACACTGATAACAGCATACAGTAAATCGACTTAAATCGGGACTTGATGAGACCTTTCGAGTATCACTAGAAATATTATAAACAGTCGTCTCCATACCACAGTTTGCTATCAGTAAACACCGACGGCATTCACTGTTAGCATAGCACATCCATGTTAGCAGTGTATAAAGGGATAGCTTAGCATATATTAGCACAGGTATCAATAAAGGACTACCACATTAAACACTTTTACTAACCTCAGGCAGATGGACAGGCGCTTTGCAGGTGGGATTGAGCGCCTGTAGTTGGTGTCTAGGCGGGCGATGCTTGGCCGACACAGGAAAGCAGGTCCTCAAACTGGCCGAGTGAAAGATGGTGGTATCGCTGGAATCGGCCGTCATCCAGGCGCAGCTCCTGGAGCAAATGGTGAAACTCACCAAACTGCTCACGCTTCTGGAGGACCTGATGGACCCAGGTACGGCGAGGACGTCTTTTACGCCGCTGCTCTGCTCTCCACAGTAAATAGCGCTAGCTCGACAGCTGCCATCTTGAGAAGATACCGTCTCACACAACCTCCTCCCACATTCCTCCCACATTTCCGGTTCACGCGCGTCAAAATTGCATATTTTGACGCGCGATGGATTTTTCTTGGACACGCGTTGAGGTGCGAATGTGCACGCGTCAAATTAGGGGCGTTTGGGGCGTTTTCGCTCGCATCTATCGCGTTCAGTGTGAACACACCGTTAGACTCTCAGCTGAAGAAGTGTCATTTAGAACAAATCTCTTGACACATATACACATACAATGACACTCATGAAGACCAGACAGCATCTTAAGCATGAGATTCTGTTTGTCATCTTGTCCAAGTCACTAGTAAGATGAAAGTGATACATAGACTAGTGGACTGAATATTATAGGAGAACAAATGGTTGCATCATAGGGAGAAAACAGAATGCTAATGAGGGGTCTTGAATGAGTGAGCTGAGTGAGCTGATTGTTGAGTTTCTGGTGTGTGAAGAAGTTTTAACATGGCACACATTTGGTTACATGAGAAGAAACTTATTATGTGATGAGACAACAGGGTTATGCTGTATGTTGTGTGTGGCTGATTGGATGAATGTTTTGAGATTAAACTGGCTGATGACTTTTGTTGCAAAGTTGAGCCTGCCAATTAGGTTTGGTATGATTTATCCCCCTGAGATGAAGAACATGTGTCATGATTTAACAAGGCCTTTCTTTTCTTTTTATTCTTTTTATTTTGATACTTTCACAGTGCACTGAAAGTTTTGTTTGATAATCTCTATCGTTTGAGCAGATCTGCACGATTAGAACGAAAGCCCTATACGGCATGCCATCGGGAAAACCGTTGCAAGTGAGTTTCTCCAAAATTAAAATGGGCTCATGTGAAAACCACTTTCTAAAAGGATTCAGTGAGGAAATCCAGTCTAAATTCTTTTCCTTTTTAATGTCGTCGTTTTGCTGAGGGTGGAAATGAAATGCGACGATAAATTCCACTATCAGCAAAGAAAGAATCGCTGAGTGAATGATGAGTGAAAATAAAAAAAATGGGGAACTGACTGACTGGTAAAAGCTGACAAGACTGACTAACTTAACACAACTATGCGAAGTTAACCCCCACGCCAATGTGACAAAGGTGTGGATGTATATCTGTGTGTCTTCTGCAGGAGCAGGAGGAGACCACAGGAGGAAACTTGGGTCACATGACTATGTGAATCCTGCAAATTTAACCTCATTAGTTGTAATTTTTCTGGATGTTTTTGAATTTACCAAGGGTGTTTTCATCACCTTGTGTTGCTCACAGAGGTCACTGTGAGAAAGTGTGTATACACCTGCACAGCGCTAACATTTACATTTCTTTTCCACAGCAGAGGGTTAATCATGTGATTTGATCATGTGATTTACAGCAGGACACAAAACTTAATAATGTTTTTCTACAACAGGATTACTCAATTTTTGTGTGAAGGAAACTGTGGTTACAGGCTATATGTTGGTGATGAAATTACACTGTGTTGTTGAGAAAATGTGAATATTACAGGGAAGAAGAGAATACAGTGTGATACATACTGTGTTTGAAACCAGTGTTACTTCTTTTTACAGCAGAGTGTTAACTTTATGACCTTTTACAGCACCTCTGGAATCTGGATGACCTAGGCTCGACCACCAGGATGAACCGTGTGTTTGGCTAATGTTTGTTTTCTTTAACAGTGCTTGTAAAGGATTCAGCACAGACAAACAAGTGACACTTGAACAGATGTGCAGTGGTTACTGAATAATTAAATTGGGCTCATTATCTGACCACTATTGAGCTCATAGTGAATGACAAACTTAAGGAAAGTCGCTGATTACAATGTGGAATGAAGTTGAGATGTTCAATGATTTGGAGCCAGGAGAGAGGCTTCAGGAGGATCAGAGATCATCTTCAGCACAGCAGACATCCCACAGAGAACTGTGCTACTGGGCTTCCAGAATATCGTCATGAGGAGACTTTGCACAGCAAAATCTTAAATAGAATGAAACGAAATGCGACGTTGACGTTGAGGAAGACAACTAGGGTGTACGATGTGCTCTGCCTTAAATCGTCCGCAGCATTGGAACATGAGAACCTGAAGGATGAAGGAGCGTGCCAATCTCCATCCGACGGGCAGGAGAAAGTTCAGCGATGGACTTGTGGTTCTGTGAACAGCACAAATGGCAGGTGACTGTGAAATAACTAACAGCACTTTACCCAAAAATGAAGCCAGTAACTTACTATTCTAAGAGATTAGATCCAGTTGCCTGTGCTTTACCTCCGTGTGTGAGATCAGGATGTGCAGCAGTTCAAGCTGTACAATGTTCTGGGAAAGAGTTTTATTTCACCCTTTTTACACTGTTAGTTCCACACGAGGTAGATGTTTTACTACTGCAGACTAAAATGACATTTCTGTCACCTACAAGATGCTTGTCTTTAATGTTACTGTTACTCTCACAACCTCTCATAACCATAAAGGGGTGCACAATTCTGAATCCGTCAACCCTTCTGCCAACAGAGGAAGAGGGCACTCCTCATGAGTGTAGAGAGCACGTGGAGAAGGAATGTAAACCAAGAAATCACTTAATAGATGTGCCAGTCGTTGAGGGAAAGGTTTGGTTTGTTGATGGTTTGAGCTTTACAACAGCAGAGGGACAGACTAAAATAGGGTTTTATTCTAGTAGATAGTGAGAAAGTTATCTGTGCAGGACAATTAGCATGTTCCATGTCTGCTAAAGCAGCAAAAATAGTAGCTTTAACGGAAGCGTGTAAAGCTGCAGAGAAACACTATATATGCTGATAGTTAATATGCATTTGGTATATTAAATTTCTTTGCAGCGCAGTGGGCAAGACGAGGTATGACAACCTCGACAGGGGAACCTGTAGAACACGCCAAACTCCTGCAAAATCTGCTGGAGGCAGTGTTATTACCCAGTAGAATTGCCATTTGTAAATGTGCAGCACACATGTGAGGGAAAGATCCAGTTGCATTAGGGAATGCTTTTGCGGATAAGATCGCAAAAGAGGCAGCTTTAGGAGCACATGGTGTTCACATTTTAACAGTGCAACACCAGCAGACATTGCCTATTATATGAGATGCATTGGCAGACATGCAGGCCCGGCAGGAAAAACAGTTGAGGTTCACAAATGGTGCAAGCTTGCAGGATGATGTTTATTATCTGTGCGATAAACCAACACTGCCTGAGAATTTATATAAGACTGCTGCGATTTTGAGCCATGGGCTGTGCCATGTCTCAACAGGAGGTATGATGGCAGCAGTAAAGCAACATTTTCATACTCTAGGATTTAGTGCTTTTAAAAAAAACTTTTGGAGGTCATGTATAATATGTTGCAAGCACAATTCTCAGGGTAATTTGAGACCTAAGAGAGGGAAAATCCCCAGACCCAGTCACACATTTCAAGTTATTCACATGGACTTTATAGAGCTGTACAACTGTAATAACTACAAGTACTGTCTAGTGATAGTGGGCCCTTTTTCAAAGTGGGTAGAAATCATCCCAACTAGGAAAGCAGATGCCATTTCGGTTGCCAAAGCAATATGTAAGAATATCATTATTTATAGTGATAATGGTCCACACTTTGTAAATGAAGTGATTGGATTAATGGCACAGCATCCAGTGATAACTCTTAAACATTATTGTTCATATCACCCACAAAGTGCAGGGTTGGTAGAGAGAACTAATGGGACAGTAAAGCTAAGACTTAGGAAACCAATGGAAGAGACAGGCAGCACATGGTTAGACTGCATAGAATTAGTTAAGATGTACATGAGGATTACTCCAACAGAGAACGGTCTGACACTCTTTGAGATTATATATGGTAGACCATTTAGAGTTCCAGTTTTCAGTAGTGATGATAGAAAAGCAGAAGAGAGAACACATTAGCAGATTGGATGCTTAAAATGTTAAAAAGTGAAGAAATCATGAGAACAAATGATCTGCCAGATGATTCTGTTTCTCCACAGGAGCAGAGTCTGAAGTCTGGAGATTGCGTGCTGATAAAGGCCATAAAAAGGAAGTGCTGGTCCAGTCCACGGTGGGAAGGTCCCTATCAGGTGCTGCTGACGACGCCCACAGCAGTGAAGACTGCTGAGAGAAACATTTGCATACATCAAGCGCACTGCAAGAAGGTAACACACTTCCTGGCCGAGTCTGGGTAATTGTGAAAAGTCCAGGGTTCAAAGTGGGGGAGAAAATCTCTAGGACCTCTCATCTCAATCCTGGTGAAGAAACCAACGGATCCAGAACCCAATTTAGAATGGCTAAGGAATGTGCTGTGCACCTTCTTGAGCCAGTTAACCCTGAGTGGATTTACAGGAGCGCACTGGGACAGAGCAAACCACACCCAGTACCTGCATGGGTTTTCAACTACAACTGCTCACATAAACAACGAGACCAATTGTTATGCTTGTGATGCCACTGTCTACACATTCTTCTGGGCTATGGCCATATAGCATCACTGAGAGTGAGACAGTTGTTTGCTGTCTCACTCTCAGTTGCTTGCACATTCTCACACACTGACTCAAACACACACCCCCACACACATTCTTGCACACATGCTTACACGTGCACACACACACACACACACACACACACACACACACACACACACACACACACACACACACAGTGCCTTGTCTTTGTAACCAAGGGGGTTTTACAGTGGCAGGTGCTTGTGCTGTGATATGTATTGTAACTGTCATGTCAATTAATGACAGCCTGGCTACAGTGCTGAAGAGAAACCTGGGGTTGTTCTTATTTTCTTCAATCAGTGATGAATAGTAAGATGTTCTGGCTTTGCGGAGGGCTTTCTTATAAAGCAGCAAACTATTTCTCCAGGCTAAATGATGATCCTCTAAATTTGTGACACGCCATTTCCTCTCCAGCTTACGAGTTATCTGCTTTAGGCTACGTGTTTGAGAATTATACCACGGAGTCAGGTACTTCTGATTTGAGACCTTAGTTTTCACAGGAGCTACAGTATCCAGAGTCGTACGTAGTGAGGAGGTAAAATTATTAACAAGATAATCGACCTCTGTTGGAGTAGCGTTCAGATAGCTGCTCTGCTCTATGTTGGTACAGGGCATTGAAGATGATAACAGTGGGTGGATTATATTCTTAAACTTAGTTACAGCACTTTCAGAAAGACATCTACTGTGATAAAGTCTACTCTCCACTGCTGTGTAATCAATTATTGTAAATGTAAATGTTATCAGGAAATGATCAGACAGCAGAGGGTTTTCAGGAAACACTGTTAAATGTTCAGTTTCTATGCCATATGTTAAAACAAGATCTAGAGTGTGATTAAAGTGGTGGGTGGGTTCTTTTACATTTTGAGAGAAGCCAATTGAGTCTAATAACAGATTAAATGCCATGTTGAGGCTGTCATTTTAGCATCTACATGGATGTTAAAATCACCCACAATAATTATTTTATCTGAGCTGAGCACTAAATCAGATAAAAAGTCTGAGAAATCAGAGAGAAACTCTGTAAGGCCCAGGTGGACGATAGATGATAACAAGTAAGACTGGTTTCTGAGTTTTACAGCTGGGGTGGACGAGGCTAAGCATCAGGCTTTCAAATGAATTAAAAGTCTGTCTGGGTCTTTGGTTGATTAATAGACTGGTGTGAAAAATTGCTGCCACACCGCCCCCTCGGCCTGTGCTTCGAGGTTTCTGGTAGTTAGAATGACTCGGGGGTGTTGATTCATTTAAACTAACATAATCATCCTGCTGCAACCAGGTTTCTGTAAGGCAGAGTAAATCGATTTGCTGATCAATTATTAAGTCATGTACTAACAGAGACTTGGAGGAGAGAGACCTAATATTTAATAATCCACATTTCACTGATTTACTCTTTGGTTCAGATGTGGATACTGTATTGTTCTTTCTTTGCGATTTTTTATGTTTAAGTTGTTTATTGCTGGTTTTTAGTTTGTTTTTTGTCTGTTTGGGAGCTGACACAGTCTCAATGGAGATCTGTCAGGAGACAGGAGACCTGTCTGTCTGTCCTGCACTCTCTCTCTGTTTCTTTCTCTCTGATTGTGGAATAAAAGTATGAACATGTATTTATAAGTTACACTTGTGTTTGAATCCTGCAGCTTATCACACATTTGATTTCCATGTGTGACAACTGCAAGTGTCCAGAGTGAGGACAGACTGAGGGACCCACTGCTGCACATCATCTGTAAGGCTTTGCACCCCTGATGATCCACCAGGACAAACTCAGCAGTGTGTGAGGAAGAGGAGGAGGAAGAGCCAGCAGCAGCTGACAGATGGAGAGAATAGACAGACTGTTCCCTGTTTGTGAAGGACTGCTAGGAAAGTTTAACATAACTAATTGTCTGTCCTGAATCAGTCTTATTAGGTAATGTTCAAATAATGTTATCATCCCAGTGTTTTCAGTGTGGGAGAAAGTACTCAGGGCCTTCAAGTTACACACTATGAAAGGCAGCAACAAGTTTAATATTCAGAAACCTAAAGTATGTATCAGCAGCAGAATGTAAATGTCATGGTCTCCGTGCCTGCCCAGCCGGCCTCGCAAGGCTACATGTGTTTGTTTCATTTTCTCTCTCTCCCTCTCTCTCTCTCTCTCCCTTCTCTCTGCCTGGGCGGCGCTCACTGCAGGCTCCCGCCCTTGACCCACACACCTGTCCATGATCAGCTGTCATTACCTGTCCACTATTTCAGGCTGGGACACAGACCTTCTCATCGCTGGATGATTGTTCTACAGACGTTAGTGATTCTCCCAGCTCCCGTGAATCTGTGCTTTAGTGTTTTCGTGATTCGTGAGTGACTTCTTTTTCCTGTGCCACAGTTTTCCTTCCCGGACCTATGACCTTCCTGCAGTGCGAGCGTGTGTGAGGCTGGGCATGAAGACGAGAGCGAGTGTAAGAGAGCTTCCCCTTGGTCCTTTGGAGCCTGGATTTTCCCCTCACTGTATATATTGTGCACCGGTGTTGTAAATAAACTGTTTGGAGACGTCAACCTGTTCTGCTCTTGAGTCCCTACTATCAGTTGTGACAGAATCATCCAGCCAAGGAAATGGACTCAGCAGATTCTGTGGTCTTTTTCCTACTCCGAAAGCTTTCACTGGAGAGATTGATAAGTGCACTGGTTTCCTTATTCAATGTGCCCTTCAGTTTCGCCAGCAACCACAAGCCTTTTCTAATGATGGTGCAAAAATCGCTTATATTGTCCAGTTGCTCCAGGATCGTGCTCTAACCTGGGCACAAGCTGTGCTTCAAGCAAATCCGGACATTACTTTTTCTGACTTTCTTGATAAGTTTAAAGGTGTGTTTGACAGGAAATCTACGACTGCCACCGGCGGCCAATGCTTACTCGCGCTCAAAGAAGGCAACCGGAGCATGGCTGATTTTTCTATTGATTTTTCTACTTTGGCTGAGCAGACGAAATGGGGGGAAGAGGCTCTTAAGAGTGCATTACTCGCTAATATTAATGAGGAGATAAAGAGTGAACTGATCCTTCGTGAACTGCCTTCCTCCCTAGATGCGCTTTTGTCCCTGTGTATTCGGGTGGACGATCAAGTGTGCACACACCTGGGTGCACGCATACGTTCGGGGCATGAATCGCTGGATTTTCATGGAACCTCCACAGCAGCCCATGGGCTGCTGTGCGACTCCGACACTTGTGAAGAGGAGGAACCCATGCAGCTTGGGCGCTCACGGCTGTCACCCGCGGAACGCCAGCACCACCTTGCCGCCGGTGAGTGCGTTTATTGCTGCAGTAAGGGCCACTCTGTCTCCTCCTGCCCGACACTGGCAAAAGGGCGTGCTCACCAGTAATCGAGAGGGTGCTGGTGGGCGATCTGTCAAGTGAGAGCCCTCTTCCCAGATTTCTCTTACCGGCTAAACTACTCGTTCAGTCTGTTTTTCGCTTTCTCTCGGTACTCATTGACTCTGGGGCTGAGCAGAACTTTATTGACACCTCGCTCGCCGCTAAACTAACCATCACGTTGGAGCCTCTGTCGCGCCCTCTCCGTGTTCACGCACTGTCAGGTCAGCACCTGCCCGATATTACTCATGTTTCTGAGTTCCTTTCATTATCCCTCTCGGGCAATCACACAGAGAGGATTTGTTTTTTTTCGTTTAAAGCTCCACTCACTCGACTGGTTCTGGGTCATCCCTGGCTTGTTCTCCACAACCCGCACATTGACTGGGAGAAAGGTGACATACTGGGTTGGAGTGTGAATTGTCACATGAACTGCCTCTAGGCTGCGGCTTCACCCGTCCCACTTCCGCCCCCTGACTCGCCGTCCGGCCCCCCGGACCTCTCAGCGGTTCCGCAGGTTTATCATGATTTGCGGGATGTTTTTTGTAAGGATCATGCGTGGTCCCTTCCCCCCCACCACCCGTACAATTGTGCCATCGATCTCCTTCCTGGAGCCCTGTTGCCGTCTAGCCACCTGTACAGCCTCTCCCATCCCGAGAGGGATGCTATGGAACGTTACATCACGGAGTCGCTTGCAGCAGGGTTGATTCACCCTTCCTCTTCTCCTGTTGCGGCTGGATTTTTTTTTGTGGATAAGAAGGATGGGTCACTGCGCCCATGTATTGACTATCGGGGCCTTAACCAAATCACTGTTAAGAACAAGTACCCTTTGCCGTTGCTCTCCTCGGCCTTTGAGCTGCTTCAGAGTATAACTGTCTTTACCAAACTGGATCTGCGCAACGCTTACCACCTGGTGCGCATCAGAGAGGGGAATGGAAGACCGCGTTCAATACTCACCAGGGCCACTTTGAGTATCTCGCGATGCCTTTCAGTCTGACCAATGCTCCCGCAGTGTTTCAGGCAATGGTTAATGATGTGCTTTGTGATTTTGTTAACCGCTGTGTTTTTGTGTACTTAGATGACATTCTGATATTTTCTAACACGGTCACGGAGCACCAAGTTCACGTGGGGTAGGTCCTGCTACGCCTTTTGGAAAACTGGCTTTTTGTGAAGGGGGAGAAGCGCGAGTTCCACGTGACTCCAGTGGCCTTTTTGGGCTATATCATCGAAAATGGGAACTTAAGGACTGACCCGGAGAAGGTGCGAGCGGTGGTGGAGTGGCCCACTCCTCCTAATCGCCGAAAACTGCAACCTTTTTTGGGATTCGCAAACTTTTACAGACGATTCATTCATGATTTCAGCAGAATCAGTCTCCCTCTCACTAAACTCACCTCTCCCAAAGTTCCTTTTCAGTGGGATCCTGCCACTCAGCAAGCCTTCACCCTGCTTAAGGAGAGATTTACCACTGCACCCATTCTCCGGCAACAGGAACTCACACAGCAGTTCGTTGTGGAGGTGGGCACGTCGGACTCCGAGGTGGGGGCAGTCCTGTCCAGAGGACAGAACAGGAGGACAGTAAGCTCCACCCGTGTGCTTTCTATTCTCGCCGTCTCTTTCCCGCAGAATGTAACTACGACATTGGGGACCAGGAGCTCCTGGCCATTAAGCTTGCCTTGGAGGAGTGAGACATTGGTTGGAGGGAGCTGCACAGCCGTTCATTGTATGGACAGATCACAAGAATCTGGAGTACCTCCGTTCGGCCAGACATCTCAATTCCCAGCAAGCCAGGTGGGCACTGTTCTTTACTCGTTTTGACTTCACTATCACCTACAGGCCAGGGTCGCGAAACGTGAAGCCAGACGCCCTGTCCCGGCAGTTCTCCATCACGGGGGAAGAATTGGACCTCGAACCCGTTCTCCCGGCCACCTGTGTAATTGGAGCAGTTTCTTGGGAGATCGAGTCACTCATTCAGGCACAGGAAACCGAACCGGATCCTGGGACCGGTCCGCCCAGCCGCCTCTTCGTTCCTTCAGGTGTCCACTCTCAAGTTATCCAGTGGGCTCACACCACCCATTTTTCATGCCATCCGGGGGTCCTCCGCACCTTATCCTTCCTCCGATGCTACTTCTGGTGGCCTGCTATGGCTAAGGATGCCAGGGAGTATGTGTCGGCCTGTTCGACCTGCGCCCAGAACAAGCTTTCGAAGCACCCTCCTACGGGCCTTCTTCAGCCTCTTCCCACACCAGCCCGACCGTGGTCACATATCTCTCTGGACTTCATCACGGGACTGCCGCCCTCTGCAGGTAACACCACTATACTTACCATTGTCGACCGTTTCTCCAAGGCTGCACACTTCGTCGCCCTCCCGAAGCTGCCCACTGCCCTGGAGACGGCTCGGCTCCTCACCTCACCTCACATGTGTTCAGGCTTCACGGGATCCCCGAGGACGTCGTCTCGGATAGCGGGCCACAGTTTACTTCCCAAGTATGGAGGGAGTTCTGCTCTGCGTTGGGAGCCAAGGTCAGTCTCTCTTCCGGGTTCCATCCACAGAGTAACGGACAATCGGAGCGGGCCAACCAGGAGCTGGAAGCTGCCCTCCACTGTGTCGCTTCACATAATCAATTGACCTGGAGTGAACAGCTTCTGTGGATTGAATACGCCCACAACAGTCACACTTCTACCGCCACGGGCAAATCTCCTTTTGAAGCGTCCCTGGGTTACCAACTGCCTTTGCTTCCAGCAATCGAAGGTGAGCACTCCGTTCCCTCTGTACAGGCTCACCTCCGCAGGTGCCGCCATGCCTGGCGTGCAACTCAGGCTGCCCTACTCCACACTAAGGAACGAAACACGGCCCTCGCTGACCGTCGCCGGACACCGGCCCCAGAGTACGCAGTCGGACAGCAGGTATGGCTGTCTACCCGCTTTGTGCCACTACGGACCGAATCAAAGAAACTGTCCCCCCAGTTTATTGGCCCTTTTTCCATAGACACCATTGTCAATCCTGTGTCTGTCTGTCTCAAACTGCCACGCAACATGCGCATTCATAAGGTCTTTCATGTGTCTCAGGTCAAGCCAGTGCTCTCCAGCCCGGACCTGTGACCTTCCTGCAGTGTGAGCGTGTGTGAGGCTGGGCATGAAGACGAGAACGAGTGTGAGAGAGCTTCCCCTTGGTCCTTTGGAGCCTGGATTTTCCCCTCACTGTATATATTGTGCACCGGTGTTGTAAATAAACTGTGTTTGGAGACGTCAACCTGCTCTGCTCTTGAGTCCCTACTATCAGTTGTGACAGTAACTAAAAATAAATGTCCATGTTTTTTTTAGTTCTATGAAGCTTCGAGTATTTTGTGCTGTGTTGTTGCATCACATTGCTGTAATAGTTTTTATGCTTTCTATATTCTGAGGTAAGTTGATCTATAGTGTTACATCATATTCTATAAAGATGTTATGTGTTTGTATACTTTCTGCCCAGTTTGACCCATTTAGCAGAAGTCAGCCTGTTTAAGGCTCTGATATCTATTCTGTATGACTTAAAGCAGTTATTACATGGTATCATTTTCTCACCCAATAAAGGAATATTTCATATATCAGTCTACTTTTCACTCTGTCAGAAACAGTTATCACAGCTCGTACATTTTCTTTTTACACATGTAAGTAAGCATTCAGACAACTTTACTAATGCCAACATATCAAAAGAACAATATTTGTCTCTTATATATAATACATCTATATATACACTGTCAAAGATAAACAACCGCTACTTCAATCTTTACTGAAGCTCAGTATTTGAAACAGAGTTCAAGCTCACTGCTGTAATAAATCATAATTAATAAAATAATAAATATAATATTGGCCATATTGTGTTTACATTATCAAAGTGTAATGACACTAGTCTCATGAGTGACATTAGCTAATTGTTATTTACTAGCTCATCTTGAAAAAAAACAGTTGGTTAGAGAAATGAAGCCCAACAATCATGTATTTACAGTCCTGTGGTCTCAGCCTCAGATACTCAAAAAATCAAAACATCTCATAAAAAAAACAAAAGAACAAAAAAAACAAACATTTTTTCTCCTTCATTTCTGTCAAACAATTCTCTATGAAAAGTTACTAGTGGTTAGTATCATGGTTGCCAGGCAACTGGAGCAGCGTGAAGGAGGCTAGACTGTCCCATTTCACAAGCCTCTCACTTTCGCCCTTCTCTCTTTGGAGTGCCCGCCCCATATAGACCACGAAGGCCGTGTACTCCAAAGTGTGCGGCCCCTGAATTGGGACACAGCTATAGCCTTACCGTTATTCTTCTTCGCTATAGCAACTCAAGTTCACAAGCACTGCACAGTCTCATAGTGCCACATAGTGGGGCGATCGTAGCTCAAGAGTTGGCCGTTCGTCTTGCAATCGGAAGGTTGCCGGTTCAAGCCCCAGCTTGGACAGTCTCGGTCGTTGTGTCCTTGGGCAAGACACTTCACCCGTTGCCTACTGGTGGTGGTCAGAGGGCCCGGTGGCGCCTGTGTCCGGCAGCCTCGCCTCTGTCAGTGCGCCCCAGGGCGACTGTGGCTACAATGTAGCTTGCCATCACCAGTGTGTGAATGAATGGGTGGATGACTGGATGTAGTTTAAAGCGCTTTGGGGTCCTTAAGGACTAGTAAAAGCGCTATGCAAATACAGGCCATTTACCTACTGACATTCCTCAGGAACAGCAGTTAATTTTATTAGGCAATTTTAGGTGACTTACAATAATATCTAAAGCCTTAGACAGTTGAAACTTTTTCCAACAGTACAATGGCCCCTGAACACCCAATGAACCTAGTTGTTAAAAAGGAAAATCAGGAAAGTGGTTGCTTTCCTACAATGCAAAGAGTTTAAAACAGCCTCTTTCAGTTAAAGTGTTGTTTTCAATAAATTGCATGCTCAAAAAATGTTATGTCTCACTCCCATTTCTTCCTGTTGCATGTTGAAGCTCGACTTGGAACCTTGTTAAGATCCAACCATTGAAAGTTGTTTAGTCATCAATGTTCGGGTGGACCAGCACCCCAGTACAGGAAGTCTGGATCGTCTCTGTTTAAAAAGTCCTATCCCAGGGGTCAGCAACCTTTAAGACCCAAAGAGCCATTTGGACCCAGTTTCCACGTAAGAGAAAACACTGGGAGCCGCAAATACTTTTTGACATCTAAAATGAAGATAATACTGTATATATTGTTTTTTACTTTTATGCTTTGTGTGAACAACTAAGGTGTGTTGCTTATGAAATCCATGAAGTGCTACAGAGAAAATTACATTTTCTTTATGTAATTAACACATTTTGAACTCTTAAAGAAATATAACAAAAGAAAAAACACCCAGCTGAACTAAAATGATCCAATGAAACAAAAACTGTTGTGAGCCGCCACCCTTATATCGCTTTTGGGCTTCTGGAACCTTGACCTGACTTTTTAAAAAAATTTGAAAAAAAGCACTATGCTGCTAAAAAATTAAAAATAGATATTTGCAAAATTCTGCCTAAATATATATTTTACCTGGATAATGTGAGTAGTAATATACCTATAGCTTTTTTTGCCCCACCCCCCCACCCCTCACCCCCCACACCTCCACCCGCATCCCCCTCCGCGTCCATGTGTGCGCGCGAACGGACCTTGCGCGTGAACGGACCTTGCGCGTGAACGGACTTGCGAGTTCAGAGATCATATGTTTACATGTGTTTAATAGCGTTTTATTTAATGAAACCATTATGTGTTTTAATTAAACTCTTTTTTAAAGGATTGTATAGGTCTCAGAGTTCTGTTATTTAGACATAGATGATTTAATTTAACTAGTTTAGGGAATTTTTCTTTAGGGCTCTGAAACACACACAGAGGCTAATAGTTTTTAAACAGAAAGTTTTTCCACCTTCTAAAAACACATATTCACACGCAGCATATAATTTAGCTAGTTTAGGGGTTTTAAACAGAAGTTTTTTCCATCTTCTAAAAACACATATTCACACACAGCATTTAATTTAACTAGTTTTAGGGGTATTTTTCTTTAGGGCTCTGAAACACACAGAGGCTAATAGTTTTTAAACAAAGTTTTTTCCACCTTCTAAAAACACATATTCACACGCAGCATTTAATTTAACTAGTTTTAGGGTATTTTGCTTTTCTTTAGGGCTCTGAAACACACAGAGGTTAATAGTTTCAAACAGAATACCACAAACAGCAGGCATTCCTTTAGAAATAAACAGGATTCTTAATTCTGCAACAGTTAGACCCCCTACAGTCAGCAGAAGAGGTCATCCTTATCAAGAGCATCTCAATTGTACTGCCATAGTTTTCAATACAAACAGTCTCCTTTATCTTATGGCAGAGGTCCGGCTGTGCTAGGTCCATCGGAGCCACTATAGCTTTTATCATGCCATTACACTTTGTACTGACCATCCTCCAAACAGGCATCATCTTTTGTTTACACCTTTATCTCTGCATCTCAGAGGTCACCTGAAACAAGCCCCACACCTATATAAAAAAACGCCCTAATCAAACACCCTGTATTTTTCCTCACTACTTTACATCGGTCATTGAGAGCATAACACTTACGTTCACCAGCACGGACAACAACCCTAAAGCGTTCTTTTTAACATGGACAGCATGTATGGTAGGTAAAACAAGACTATTAACGGATTCTTAAATTTATACAATTGCATATCAAAAAATATTCAAACTGTTTTCTCTTCTAAACAAAAGCCTGATTTTTAGGAACTTGGTACACTGGGACACCCCACGCGGCACTTACACAAGGTTTGTATTTCTTCTTCTCACACAAAACAGATTGTGCCTCATTGTTTAGAAGCAATCTTACCTGTTTCACACATAGTAACATTTAAATGTGTATTTCTCATTCTTTCTACAGGATCACAAAGCTATATAGGGCAAACAACACCTCTAACTAAGGAGTGCAGGATGACGTCGGCATCAACCATGACGAACAGCCAGAACATCGCCCAAGCCACAGAAGCTCAGGGTGCGTGTACAGGTATATGTACCGATGCCCCTCATCGTAAAAAGCAACGCTGTAAAAACGTCGTAGATGGGTCTAAATTTAAGTTAGAATAGCAAGGCAGTAATAGGTATGTGTATACTGTTAAATATAACAGCGGAGCAGTTATACTTCGCGTAGATTGTGGTGAGGGAGTGTTTGGGGGGGGGAGTCACAAGTCATATTTGCGCTGTCTTGGACAATGTAGTCATCCCAGAGATGCTGTATGTTTCCCAGTGGAACAGTCCAACAGGCCCTGAGCTTTACAGTGCGAGGCTGATCGTTTCAACCGTAGCACCGATGACTTTATTTTTCTCAGTGTATGTGATGACAGGGAAAGTTTTATAGCTGCCAGAGGGGTTGAAAACTGGAGGTTAAATCCTTACCCTCTGAGCATAGAAGAGCCGCACTACATGGTTTAAGGATATGGTTTTTATACAGTGGCATAAATGTGTGTGTCTATGCAACAAAATATAAAATCTTTTTTATTGTTCCCATTTTCAGAGCGAGACATGCAAGCGTGGGACCTCTCAGACTCCCCACCGCCTGCGCTGCTAATCCAGACCCCACCACATCCTCCCCCCTCTCCTCAGCTGCTGCAGGATCCTACAGGATCGGGTCTGTGTGAGGAAACCATTATCGACATCAAGCTTGCAACCCATCACCTGGTGATGTTGGCATTAAACGCCTTTCTACAGGAAACATGCTACGGATGTCGAACAGCTCAACCCAGTCAGGTGCAACACAGTTGTTTGCTCGAACTGCCCGAGTATTACTTTGACACCTACTACGACGATGTGATGCTGAGGCTCAAGACATTCCGATTCATCCCCGCCATTCGCCTGTTTGTACGCTCGTACACAGTCGATGGGACTAAAACACAATTCAGCAGAATTGCAGAACACACCATGACTGAACTGAGATCATCACAACATATAGTATGTGCAATTAACGACAATATTGCACAGCTGCTAGAAGAAGCAAGTCGTTATGCCCGTCGTGTTAAACCAGCCATGCTTCGCATGATTGGTAACTACTGGGCTGGGAGACACCTGGTTTAATGTATGCTGTTCAGTATTCATTGTCTGTGTGAATGAAATAAAAAGACATGTCAACACCGACACCTTAGTCATTTGCGGTCGACTTTGCTTATACAATAGAGAAAAGCAACAATACAGCGTGTTTCTCTGCTCCAAGACATCGGCGGGCCTTTCACACGGTAAGCATGTCTGTTATACCCAGCGCATAAATGTCTGTGTGTCAGTGCTGATTATACAAACCCTGTTTAAAATGTGACACATATGTTGTCCGAAAACAAATCCTCTAAATTTGCAAAGTTACTGATTTAAAATATATTTTCGAATTTTTAGTTGCATGACAAACATACGATAGACTCTTGAGCGTATTTATTTATATAGCTACATTCACAATGGTATAGACGTGCTAAATAAAAGAGGCTCAAGCACCAAAACACTCTAATGCAAGCCTCTAAACTGTATGTTGATAAGTGCATAAAGTGTACCTCTACAGTTGAAAACAGTTTGTATCCGCACTCTGAGGGTCTGCTGAATTGTTTTTAATATTGCTTTTTTTTCACGAACTGCAGATGATGAATTTCTCTTTATTGGACATAGTGTCTCTAAGCTATTGTTGCTCATACTTACAGAGTTCCCTAGCTACTTCTTTACTATGTCAGTAAACTTTTCGAAAAGGAAGGTGTTGTAGATTTAAAGAAACATCCTAATTGAAGCAAAGGCAAAAATTGGAATGAATTTTATGTGACTGTTCATATTAAAGCCAACAACAAGTGAAAATCCAAAACCGGCTCCAATCCTTTGTATTAATGATCTCCCCTCTCTCTCTCTCTCTCTCTGTGTGTGTGTGTGTGTGTGTGTGTGTGCCCTCACAGAAGGAAGGACACAGCAGGAGCTTTTTCAAACGCGTTTCCAATCATTTTTACAAGAAGTGTAGCTCATACGATGGTATAAATGTATTATTTGCGATACTTTATAAATATGAAACTCTAAAGATTTTGAGTTCATGCAAATTGTGAAACAAGAATCTAAATATTTTGTGTCACAATGATTTCTATAA
This sequence comes from Oreochromis aureus, assembly GCF_013358895.1. Lineage (NCBI taxonomy): Eukaryota > Metazoa > Chordata > Actinopteri > Cichliformes > Cichlidae > Oreochromis > Oreochromis aureus. The sequence goes on from NC_052951.1 coordinate 34,495,479, forward strand.
AAGCATGTTGTTTATGGGCATAATGTAACAAATCTTTTGTGGGCCCTATTAATGATCAAAGGTGATTGAAGAGGAAGCTTGAACCCAGGCTCGGACATCTTCATGACAAGTGACAGCGCAGACATCTACTAATGAGAGAACACTGTGATATGAAGCATCGTTAAAGTGTCACTTCAGTAATGTTTTTAATAGATGTCTTTAAAACACTAAACTCTAATTTCTGGGGCTTTATTTTAAGTTTACAGAATATAACATGTGGTAAGACGACGAGTTTTACTTCTCACAGGTTGTGTTATGTGTATCTATTTATCATGTATGCTACTTTGCTCTGTGGACTGTAAAATGTTTCATTGTGTTCATAAAATAAACCAAACTTTCACCGTCTGAATCTTTTACTGTTTTTCTGCTTTTGTTCACACCAAGTTTGACAAACCCACAGACATCCAGAGTTAACTCACTAACAATGTGGAGCAGTCTCAGCGTATTTAGCTGCTTTTTCCCTAAACACAACCAACTGAGAGAAACGCTTGTAGTCCTCACTTTGGTCATTTGAACGCTGAAGGAGATTTGCTCCATAGACACCTTATACTAGTGTTTCCTGCACTTAATCCATCAGCACTATGTTCTATTTAAATTCAGATTCCTTTTATAGTTTGCAGTGAAATTTCTTAAACCGCTGCTTAATGTGACAGAAGTACACGTCACTCTTTACTAACACATTTGTAGATAAGTTATTGCTGAACCACACAGCCAGCAGGCTCACACACTCTTTAGGTTTTTGAAGGTTTGTGTGTAATGGTTTAGTCTATCAAACCTTATCCTTTTCTCCCCAGTATCACAACAGTATGACTCCCAAAGTACGGATCAGTAAACAACCAATGATTCTAAAGCCAGAACAGAAAGATACAGTTGGAAGATGCATGATTGCGTTTTTATGAAGCGTAGTAAAACTGGTCCCTCTTCTTCTTCTCTGTTGTTGTTGTTGTTGTTGTGTGTGTGTGTGTGTGTGTGTGTGTGTGTGTGTGTGTGTGTGTGTGTGTGCCTTAGAAGTCAAATAATACATTAGCCACACTTAAAAAACAAAAACATTTGAATTTCATTTAGAACTGAGATTCTAAGTTGTAAGCAGAAATCTTGTGCTCAGCCACAAACATGTTTCCCCACTTTCACAATGCTGAGGTGTCAAATCCACAACCCCAACAGATGGTTTGTTACACGTGGGGTGAAGGGCAAGCTTTACTTACACAGCCTCACACACAGTAGATTTTTAAAGTTTTTGGGGACAATGGTTTAGCCACAGATGTAACTTCTACTTTTGATAAAGATCACTCCACCTGTTTATTTCTTAAGAAATTAAGCATCTTTATTAAGCTCTTATTTATACATGTCTACACAATAATAGACACTGTGTGCTCTGTGACATTATAGTCTTCTACTGCTGCTTCCATTGGTTTGCATTTTAAACTCCCAACCTTTCAGGTTGTTATGAACGACTTATATTTCTAACATTTTGTGATATAAAAGTGAACCATGTGGGTTTTTTTTTAATTTTCTGTGTGATGGAAGGACTTAAGACACGAGTTATTTAAACAATTCTAAATGAAAGTGTGATGGCCATAGTACTTAGTGTGGGCCAAATATGTTAAGGATAATGTTTATCAATGTAAAATTGCAAAGAACCTTTGAATAGATTATAACATTTTGTAAACAGTTACCTCAGAACCTGTACTGTCAGCCCTATGTATGTAAGGTGAAACTTTCCACAGTACTTACACTTAAGTAACTAAACACATAAAGTCACCCTTTACCAATAATCCACAGCTCCTTGAAAAAGTAGCACAAACAGACAACTGACTCAGCAATGATGAGTAGAGCTACCCGAGGCCGAGACTCAAGCAGAAGAAAATTAAAAGTTTTGGTTTTTTTGCGGCTCTCGAAAAATTAAAGAAAGTATGTTTAATAATTCAACAAGACCTACACTTTCAACACACGTACATTCAAATTTTGGATCAGACTAACATCGATGTTGTTCAATAGTTTTTATCCGTTCAAAAAAGCCATTTTACGGCTTTAATGTTTCCAGCTGATAAGGAGAATGAGTGCATTTCATCAAATGCGGCGTCCAAAGGCTTTAAACAACCGCTTTGTCTGTAAAGACAGTATCAAACTACAGAGCATTGTTTTACTAAAATTCAACATTTTCAGATGAAAATTTGGCTGCTTTTTTTTCACTGTAACACCCCTCAATGCCATTTTTAGGATATTCTCGGTGATCCCATTTTTATCATATTTATGCTTTTGGGACTGAGGGTATCTAATCACGCACGTCGTCACAGTGTATTGTACTACCAACTGTGAGGGCTCTGCTTTTGCTTTGAGCAGACTGTTTTTATTTTGTCTCCTGAGTGTGTGTTTTCAAACGAGATCCTCCTCCTCAGTTTGATTTTGTTACCACAAACTTTGTGTAAAGTTCACAACAGAGGTAAAGAGATTTAAACACCCCAGTTTGAGGAGGCAGGGGTTGGACCAGCTGCGCAGGGCAGGTGAAACAGAGAGTGTCAGGGGAGATGTGCAACAGAAGCAGAGGAACATTTTACAAGATGATAAATGCCACATTTAGGTGATTAAGGATTTGTTGACAAGATTAAAAGACACGGCAGTCAGAGTTCAACAACATTACAGTTTGATTAAATAAAAAGTTTTAAACTACACAAGGTTCATTTTCTCCTCTGATAGTAATCATATTAAACATGTCAAGAAAGAAAGAGTACAAAGAAAAATAGTAAAGGTGTGTCTAATTCAACTCTTCCTGTGAACCTTATATGGTGAACCTTATATGGCGATGGCCAGAGGGGCCGATGGCGCGATATGGCAGCCTAGCCTCTGTCAGCCTCCCCAGGGCATCTGTGGCTACAACAGTAGCTTGCCGCCACCTGTGTGTGAATGTGAGACTGAATGAATAGTGGCATTGTAAAGCAATTTGGGTGCCTTGAAAAGCGCTATATGAAACCCAATCATTATTATTATTATTATCATCCCTTAATATGTTCGGTGTTACAAACTTGAAGAATCAGAGAAAAGATCATCAGACATTAATCTAATCAGTTTTCAGCCTTCATTCATTCATATTGAAAAGTTGGAAATCTTCCTGCTAGACCAAAGTGTAGCGTTTAACACCGTTGGCCATAACATTTTATTACAGCTATTATTAAATGGAGAGGCCTCTTCACACACCGAGGTTAATTATGAAGCTCCACAGGCTTCTGTGCAAAGATCAGTTCTGTTTACATTATACGTGCTTTAGAAGACATAGCGTACATTTTCACTGCTATGCATATGATACCCACTTTTATTGGTTAAACTGCTGGGATGTCTTAGACACATAATGAGCTTTAATTTTCTGCTTCTAAGTTCAGATAAAACTGAGGTTATCGTAACGGGGGGTAAAAATCTTAGAAACACTGTCTAACAAGATCCTTACTCTGGACGGCATTGCCTGAGTAGTCTGTTGTAGTCATTTGGCGCATTATAAGTAAAATTGAAACATACAATCCCATAGCACAACATCAACATTTATTTATATACAAAAATAAAAATGCTTTTTTACAGAAAAGAATTGTAACTTCATATTTTATCAACGATTACGCGGGTACATAAGGTAAGTCCTCATCATTATCCCATAGCGGTTCCGGTAATCTCTCAGGACCTTGGAAGGGTGGCCATGCCCAGTCTACCTCATCAATGTCGGGAGAGTCGCGAAATACAAAAAAATCTTCCTCGTTGTCAGTGTCCATAGTCCACAGTTGTGGTGGTGAAGGGGGTGGGCTCCACTCTGATACTGGTGAATACGGTGCGTCTTCACTCCAATCTTCAAATGCAGGGTTAGTGGATGGCTCTTCAGAGAGTAAAGAATGCCCAGCATCACTGATAGTACCAAGTACCAAGTATGTACCAGGTTCAGCCACTTTGATGGTTGATTGAACAGAAGGGCTGGAAGATGCCATTTTCATGGAGAATTTCAAGCCCAACAGATGAAAATTACCGCTCTTTTCCAAAGTTGCAACTGCTAGAGAGACACGTTGGCCAACTCTACGGTTTTTGAAAATTGTTGCCACTCCTACCCACAACCTTTAAGATCAACCCACTTCCAGATCACGCCCCCTCCTGTTATTTTAAAAAGAAGACCGCCGTCTCATTCCTTCAAACCTTTTTTTAGCTCAAAAACCAGAAGTATGGCCTCTACAGCCCTGCGCCACACTGAGGAGGAGGAAAGTTCTGCGGCCGAGGGCACAATAGTACCCGACACGCCCGGTTACTATCGCCCCTTGAGAAGCAGCAGCAGCAGCAGCAAGCCAAGCCGACGAGCTTGACGGTTGGGCATCTTCTTTTTCATCGATACCGTGAAAACCGCGGTGTATCATCTAGTCAACCTAGTAATCAGCAGGTACCTCACTGACGAATGCAACGGCTGTAAGTCCGATCACCCCCGCCAGAAACAACACGAGTGTCTGCAAGTCTTGGAGGATGACTTTTACGCTGAAAATTATCACAGCATCAGAAAAAGACTCCTCACCCCACGTTTCATTCCATCTATTCAACGGCTTCTGATTGCTCGCAACATCAAAATGGACGACGTCAAAGTCCGCATGGTGGCGGAAACTCTCTTGCACGAACTGAAATCGGAAAGGAAAGTCTTTGACGCCATAGCCGAGGCATACACCAATCTGGTGGGGTTGGACATGGTGAAAATCAGACAGCTACGGCTGGTCGCAGAGTGTTACAAAGGAGGCTGCTAATGTTTTCTTTGAAAGACTGATTTTTCTTTCTTAAAACGTGTAACCTGCATTTTACCAAACAATGTATCCAACATTTAGTGCATTTTTAAAACATGTACCCGCGTAATCGTTGATAAAATATGAAGTTACAATTCTTTTCTGTAAAAAGCATTTTTATTTTTTGTATATAAATAAATGTTGATGTTGTGCTATGGGATTGTATGTTTCAATTTTACTTATAATGCGCCAAATGACTACAACAGACTACTCAGGCAATGCCGTCCAGAGTAAGGATTTTGTTAGACAGTGTTTCTAAGATTTTTACCCCCCGTTACGATAACCTCAGTTTTATCTGAACTTAGAAGCAGAAAATTAAAGCTCATTATGTGTCTAAGACATCCCAGCAGTTTAACCAATAAAAGTGGGTATCATATGCATAGCAGTGAAAATGTACGCTATGTCTTCTAAAGCACGTATAATGTAAACAGAACTGATCTTTGCACAGAAGCCTGTGGAGCTTCATAATTAACCTCGGTGTGTGAAGAGGCCTCTCCATTTAATAATAGCTGTAATAAAATGTTATGGCCAACGGTGTTAAACGCTACACTTTGGTCTAGCAGGGAAGATTTCCAACTTTTCAATATGAATGAATGAAGGCTGAAAACTGATTAGATTAATGTCTGATGATCTTTTCTCTGATTCTTCAAGTTTGTAACACCGAACATATTAAGGGATGATAATAATAATAATAATGGATTGGGTTTCATATAGCGCTTTTCAAGGCACCCAAATTGCTTTACAATGCCACTATTCATTCAGTCTCACATTCACACACAGGTGGCGGCAAGCTACTGTTGTAGCCACAGATGCCCTGGGGAGGCTGACAGAGGCTAGGCTGCCATATCGCGCCATCGGCCCCTCTGGCCATCGCCATATAAGGTTCACCATATAAGGTTCACAGGAAGAGTTGAATTAGACACACCTTTACTATTTTTCTTTGTACTCTTTCTTTCTTGACATGTTTAATATGATTACTATCAGAGGAGAAAATGAACCTTGTGTAGTTTAAAACTTTTTATTTAATCAAACTGTAATGTTGTTGAACTCTGACTGCCGTGTCTTTTAATCTTGTCAACAAATCCTTAATCACCTAAATGTGGCATTTATCATCTTGTAAAATGTTCCCTCTGCTTCTGTTGCACATCTCCCCTGACACTCTCTGTTTCACCTGCCCTGCGCAGCTGGTCCAACCCCTGCCTCCTCAAACTGGGGTGTTTAAATCTCTTTACCTCTGTTGTGAACTTTACACAAAGTTTGTGGTAACAAAATCAAACTGAGGAGGAGGATCTCGTTTGAAAAACACACACTCAGGAGACAAAATAAAAAACAGTCTGCTCAAAGCAAAAGCAGAGCCCTCACAGTTGGTAGTACAATACACTGTGACGACGTACGTATTAGATACCCTCAGTCCCAAAAGCATAAATATGATAAAAATGGGATCACCGAGAATATCCTAAAAATGGCATTGAGGGGGTGTTACAGTGAAAAAAGCAGCCAAATTTTCATCTGAAAATGTTGAATTTTAGTAAAAACAATGCTCTGTAGTTTGATACTGTCTTTACAGACAAAGCGGTTGTTTAAAGCCTTTGGACGCGCATTTGATGAAATGCACTCATTCTCCTTATCAGCTGGAAACATTAAAGCCGTAAAATGGCTTTTTTGAACGGATAAAAACTATTGAACAACATCGATGTTAGTCTGATCCAAAATTTGAATGTACGTGTGTTGAAAGTGTAGGTCTTGTTGAATTATTAAACATACTTTCTTTAATTTTTCGAGCCGCAAAAACCAAAACTTTTAATTTTCTTCTGCTTGAGTCTCGGCCTCGGGGTAGCTCTACTCATCATTGCTGAGTCAGTTGTCTGTTTGTGCTACTTTTTTCAAGGAGCTGTGGATTATTGGTAAAGGGTGACTTTATGTGTTTAGTTACTTAAGTGTAAGTACTGTGGAAAGTTTCACCTTACATACATAGGGCTGACAGTACAGGTTCTGAGGTAACTGTTTACAAAATGTTATAATCTATTCAAAGGTTCTTTGCAATTTTACATTGATAAACATTATCCTTAACATATTTGGCCCACACTAAGTACTATGGCCATCACACTTTCATTTAGAATTGTTTAAATAACTCGTGTCTTAAGTCCTTCCATCACACAGAAAATTAAAAAAAACCCACATGGTTCACTTTTATATCACAAAATGTTAGAAATATAAGTCGTTCATAACAACCTGAAAGGTTGGGAGTTTAAAATGCAAACCAATGGAAGCAGCAGTAGAAGACTATAATGTCACAGAGCACACAGTGTCTATTATTGTGTAGACATGTATAAATAAGAGCTTAATAAAGATGCTTAATTTCTTAAGAAATAAACAGGTGGAGTGATCTTTATCAAAAGTAGAAGTTACATCTGTGGCTAAACCATTGTCCCCAAAAACTTTAAAAATCTACTGTGTGTGAGGCTGTGTAAGTAAAGCTTGCCCTTCACCCCCACGTGTAACAAACCATCTGTTGGGGGTTGTGGATTTGACACCTCAGCATTGTGAAAGTGGGGAAACATGTTTGTGGCTGAGCACAAGATTTCTGCTTACAACTTAGAATCTCAGTTCTAAATGAAATTCAAATGTTTTTTGTTTTTTTAAGTGTGGCTAATGTATTATTTGACTTCTAAGGCGCACACACACACACACACACACACACACACACACACACACACACAAGAACAACAACAACAACACAGAGAAGAAGAAGAGGGACCAGTTTTACTACGCTTCATAAAAACGCAATCATGCATCTTCCAACTGTATCTTTCTGTTCTGGCTTTAGAATCATTGGTTGTTTACTGATCCGTACTTTGGGAGTCATACTGTTGTGATACTGGGGAGAAAAGGATAAGGTTTGATAGACTAAACCATTACACACAAACCTTCAAAACCTAAAGAGTGTGTGAGCCTGCTGGCTGTGTGGTTCAGCAATAACTTATCTACAAATGTGTTAGTAAAGAGGACGTGTACTTCTGTCACATTAAGCAGCGGTTTAAGAAATTTCACTGCAAACTATAAAAGGAATCTGAATTTAAATAGAACATAGTAGTGATGGATTAAGTGCAGGAAACACTAGTATAAGGTGTCTATGGAGCAAATCTCCTTCAGCGTTCAAATGACCAAAGTGAGGACTACAAGCGTTTCTCTCAGTTGGTTGTGTTTAGGAAAAAGCAGCTAAATACGCTGAGACTGCTCCACATTGTTAGCGAGTTAACTCTGGATGTCTGTGGGTTTGTCAAACTTGGTGTGAACAAAAGCAGAAAAACAGTAAAAGATTCAGACGGCGAAAGTTTGGTTTATTTTATGAACACAATGAAACATTTTACAGTCCACAGAGCAAAGTAGCATACATGATAAATAGATACACATAACACAACCTGTGAGAAGTAAAACTCGTCGTCTTACCACATGTTATATTCTGTAAACTTAAAATAAAGCCCCAGAAATTAGAGTTTAGTGTTTTAAAGACATCTATTAAAAACATTACTGAAGTGACACTTTAACGATGCTTCATATCACAGTGTTCTCTCATTAGTAGATGTCTGCGCTGTCACTTGTCATGAAGATGTCCGAGCCTGGGTTCAAGCTTCCTCTTCAATCACCTTTGATCATTAATAGGGCCCACAAAAGATTTGTTACATTATGCCCATAAACAACATGCTTTTATAGAAATCATTGTGACACAAAATATTTAGATTCTTGTTTCACAATTTGCATGAACTCAAAATCTTTAGAGTTTCATATTTATAAAGTATCGCAAATAATACATTTATACCATCGTATGAGCTACACTTCTTGTAAAAAATGATTGGAAACGCGTTTGAAAAAGCTCCTGCTGTGTCCTTCCTTCTGTGAGGGCACACACACACACACACACACACAGAGAGAGAGAGAGAGAGGGGAGATCATTAATACAAAGGATTGGAGCCGGTTTTGGATTTTCACTTGTTGTTGGCTTTAATATGAACAGTCACATAAAATTCATTCCAATTTTTTGCCTTTGCTTCAATTAGGATGTTTCTTTAAATCTACAACACCTTCCTTTTCGAAAAGTTTACTGACATAGTAAAGAAGTAGCTAGGGAACTCTGTAAGTATGAGCAACAATAGCTTAAGGACACTATGTCCAATAAAGAGAAATTCATCATCTGCAGTTCGTGAAAAAAGCGCAATATTAAAAACAATTCAGCAGACCCTCAGAGTGCGGATACAAACTGTTTTCAACTGTAGAGGTACACTTTATGCACTTATCAACATACAGTTTAGAGGCTTGCATTAGAGTGTTTTGGTGCTTGAGCCTCTTTTATTTAGCACGTCTATACCATTGTGAATGTAGCTATATAAATAAATACGCTCAAGAGTCTATCGTATGTTTGTCATGCAACTAAAAATTCGAAAATATATTTTTAAATCAGTAACTTTGCAAATTTAGAGGATTTGTTTTCGGACAACATATGTGTCACATTTTAAACAGTGTTTGTATAATCAGCACTGACACACAGACATTTATGCGCTGGGTATAACAGACATGCTTACCGTGTGAAAGGCCCGCCGATGTCTTGGAGCAGAGAAACACGCTGTATTGTTGCTTTTCTCTATTGTATAAGCAAAGTCGACCGCAAATGACTAAGGTGTCGGTGTTGACATGTCTTTTATTTCATTCACACAGACAATGAATACTGAACAGCATACATTAAACCAGGTGTCTCCCAGCCCAGTAGTTACCAATCATGCGAAGCATGGCTGGTTTAACACGACGGGCATAACGACTTGCTTCTAGCAGCTGTGCAATATTGTCGTTAATTGCACATACTATATGTTGTGATGATCTCAGTTCAGTCATGGTGTGTTCTGCAATTCTGCTGAATTGTGTTTTAGTCCCATCGACTGTGTACGAGCGTACAAACAGGCGAATGGCGGGATGAATCGGAATGTCTTGAGCCTCAGCATCACATCGTCGTAGTAGGTGTCAAAGTAATACTCGGGCAGTTCGAGCAAACAACTGTGTTGCACCTGACTGGGTTGAGCTGTTCGACATCCGTAGCATGTTTCCTGTAGAAAGGCGTTTAATGCCAACATCACCAGGTGATGGGTTGCAAGCTTGATGTCGATAATGGTTTCCTCACACAGACCCGATCCTGTAGGATCCTGCAGCAGCTGAGGAGAGGGGAGGATGTGGTGGGGTCTGGATTAGCAGCGCAGGCGGTGGGGAGTCTGAGAGGTCCCACGCTTGCATGTCTCGCTCTGAAAATGGGAACAATAAAAAGATTTTATATTTTGTTGCATAGACACACACATTTATGCCACTGTATAAAAACCATATCCTTAAACCATGTAGTGCGGCTCTTCTATGCTCAGAGGGTAAGGATTTAACCTCCAGTTTTCAACCCCTCTGGCAGCTATAAAACTTTCCCTGTCATCACATACACTGAGAAAAATAAAGTCATCGGTGCTACGGTTGAAACGATCAGCCTCGCACTGTAAAGCTCAGGGCCTGTTGGACTGTTCCACTGGGAAACATACAGCATCTCTGGGATGACTACATTGTCCAAGACAGCGCAAATATGACTTGTGACTCCCCCAAACACTCCCTCACCACAATCTCACGTGAGTATAACTGCTCTCGCTGTTATATTTAACGGTATACACATACCTATTACTGCCTTGCTATTCTAACTTAAATTTAGACCCATCTACGACGTTTTTACAGCGTTGCTTTTTACGATGAGGGGCATCGGGTACATATACCTGTACACGTACCTAGAGCTTCTGTGGCTTGGGCGATGTTCTGGCTGTTCGTCATGGTTGATGCCGACGTCATCCTGCACTCCTTAGTTAGAGGTGTTGTTTGCCCTATATAGCTTTGTGATCCTGTAGAAAGAATGAGAAATACACATTTAAATGTTACTATGTGTGAAACAGGTAAGATTGCTTCTAAACAATGAGGCACAATCTGTTTTGTGTGAGAAGAAGAAATACAAACCTTGTGTAAGTGCCGCGTGGGGTGTCCCAGTGTACCAAGTTCCTAAAAATCAGGCTTTTGTTTAGAAGAGAAAACAGTTTGAATATTTTTTGATATGCAATTGTATAAATTTAAGAATCCGTTAATAGTCCTGTTTTACCTACCATACATGCTGTCCATGTTAAAAAGAACGCTCTTAGGGTTGTTGTCCGTGCTGGTGAACGAAGTGTTATGCTCTCAATGACCGATGTAAAGTAGTGAGGAAAAATACAGGGTGTTTGATTAGGGCGTTTTTTTTATATAGGTGTGGGGCTTGTTTCAGGTGACCTCTGAGATGCAGAGATAAAGGTGTAAACAAAAGATGATGCCTGTTTGGAGGATGGTCAGTACAAAGTGTAATGGCATGATAAAAGCTATAGTGGCTCCGATGGACCTAGCACAGCCGGACCTCTGCCATAAGATAAAGGAGACTGTTTGTATTGAAAACTATGGCAGTACAATTGAGATGCTCTTGATAAGGATGACCTCTTCTGCTGACTGTAGGGGGTCTAACTGTTGCAGAATTAAGAATCCCTGTTTATTTCTAAAGGAATGCCTGCTGTTTGTGGTATTCTGTTTGAAACTATTAACCTCTGTGTGTTTCAGAGCCCTAAAGAAAAAGCAAAATACCCCTAAAACTAGTTAAATTAAATGCTGCGTGTGAATATGTGTTTTTAGAAGGTGGAAAAAACTTTGTTTAAAAACTATTAGCCTCTGTGTGTTTCAGAGCCCTAAAGAAAAATACCCCTAAAACTAGTTAAATTAAATGCTGTGTGTGAATATGTGTTTTTTAGAAGATGGAAAAAACTTTCTGTTTAAAAACCCCTAAACTAGCTAAATTATATGCTGCGTGTGAATATGTGTTTTTTAGAAGGTGGAAAAACTTTCTGTTTAAAAACTATTAGCCTCTGTGTGTGTTTCAGAGCCCTAAAGAAAAATTCCCCTAAACTAGTTAAATTAAATCATCTATGTCTAAATAACAGAACTCTGAGACCTATACAATCCTTTAAAAAAGAGTTTAATTAAAACACATAATGGTTTCATTAAATAAAACGCTATTAAACACATGTAAACATATGATCTCTGAACTCGCAAGTCCGTTCACGCGCAAGGTCCGTTCACGCGCAAGGTCCGTTCGCGCGCACACATGGACGCGGAGGGGGATGCGGGTGGGGGTGTGGGGGGTGAGGGGTGGGGGGGCAAAAAAAGCTATAGGTATATTACTACTAATGTGTGCGGCGGGGCGTGGTCTGCAGCGCGCTGCAGAGGAGGCAGACGCACCTGAGCAGCACCCGCAATCACGCCTCGCCGCCTTAACGTCTGTGCTATCTATGCTGTTGTGTTGTTGTTGGTGTGTGTCGGGCTGTGAGCTGAAAAGCTACAGCCGGCTGTATGTGTACAGCAACTGTGTGTGAAAAGTGGTCAATAAAGAGATGCTGAAAAGCATGCTCATGGAAACATCGTCGGGTCTGCCGTGATTTGTTTACAATGGGACTTCTGCTCATGAACCTCTGCGCACAGCGTCTGCAAATCGGGGCTATACGAAGTCACTTTCATCTTTACGCAGGACTGTAAGCTGTCATCTGTCAGGTGTGAGCGGTGTTTGTTTTTAACATAGTTCACGGTGGAGAACAGCTGCTGACATAATGTGAAGATCCATAATTGGCCTACCTGGGGTTGAAAGTCTCGATAAATGCACGGCGTTTCGGCGGGAATACTGTCTTCCGCAAGTGTGACTCTTATTTTGAGCGATGAAAAAATAATAGAATATGATTTTATTTTTATATTTCAATATTACAATAATCTTCCAATTAAGAACTACGAGTTAAAAAGAACTAACATAAATAAAATACACTTCAGCTAAATACTTCTAATTTATTTTCCCAAACCACGCAGAGCCGCACTATAAGGACTAAAGAGCTGCACGTGGCTCCGGAGCCGCAGGTTGCCGACCTCTGTCCTATCCTATAATCCTATGAGTATTACCCACCAGGCCATGCAGAACTCAGATGGAGCTCTGCATTGGCTGCAGGCCCCTTCCTACCAGCCACACCTGTTACAGCAGCTACCCCCTAGATTAATGCACTTGGAATACCTGGTTTAATTTTAGGGGCCTCTGAGACAGGGGCCAAACAATGATAACTAGGTAACTCCATCAGAATATCTCCATAGCACCCCATAATCACTCAATTTCATTCTGCTGGAAATCCAGGTTGCCATCTACATTTCAGGACATTTAAGTAGTTAGATCATTAAAGCGGTTTGGAGTGGGAGGAAACATATTCCAAGAGGCCTATTAGTTACTCTTGGCAGTTAATTTAAAATGTTTGAATGTTTTATCTTTTACGAACTTAGAAGTTGATTTGTTAAATACTTTCACTTTAAAATCAGTTTACAAACACAGCTACACAGAGAATAGAGCTGCTTCTGCTTTTCAATTCAACTCAGTTCAATTTTATTTATACAGCGCCAAATCACAACATCAGTTGCCTCAAGGTGCTTTATATTGTAAGGTAGATTGTACAATAATTCCGTCCATCCATCCTCTTCCAGCTTATCTGGGGGAACACCAAGGTGTTCTCAGGCCATCTGAAAGATATAATCTCTCCAGCGTATCCTGGGTCTGCCCCAGGGCCTCTGCCTACACCTCACCCAGGAGGCACTCAGGAGGCATCCTTGACAGATGCCCGAACCACCTCAACTGGCTCCTTCCGATGTGAAGGAGCTCTACTCTGAGCCCCTCCTGGATGGCCGAACTTCTCACCCTATCTCTAAGGGAGAGGCCAGCAATCCTTCGGAGGAAGCCCATTTCCGCAATCTTGATCTTTCTATCACTACCCACAGCTCATGACCATAGGTGAGGGTAGGGACGTAGATTGGCTGGTAAATTGAGAGCTTCGCTTTTACACTAAACTCTCTCTCACCACAACAGACCGGTACAGCGTCCCAATCAGTTCAGCCACAGCACCAATCCATCTGTTGATCTCCCGCTCCCTTCTCCCCTCACTCACGAAGACCCCAAGATACTTAAACTCTTCCACTTGGGGCAAGAACTCGTCCCTTATTGCTGGCTATATGGACAAAACTGTTGCAATGGTTGTATAAGGATTAAATGGCCCGTAGCAATGTGCCAGACACCCCATACTCCCAGAGCACCTCGACAGGACACTCTGAGGTCCGCGGGAGAATGTCTTCTCCACATGTACACTGGTTAGGCAAACTCCCAGGCCATCTGCTGCGACCAGTTGGCGTGTTTCTTGCATTTTTTTTGCTTGCCTTAATCTTAGTGTATAACTGTTAACAGGCAAGTTTTCTGAAACACTGAAGAACAAACCAGGTCCCACAGTTTTGCTACATTTCACCTTTTACAAGCACTCCATGTTACACTAAAGAACACTGATCCAGAAGCACACATTACAGAGCCAAGTTGTCAAATGGCAAGGAGCACTTGCTGCTGAAGCTAGATATGCAGTTTCACTAATGAGCAGAATTTAGCTGCAGTATTCAGATGTGGCAGTAGTAAAACACAAAGATGAAGAGAAAGCTCACTTTCAAAAACAGGCTGTTACGGCTGCGGCCATATGACCACTGTGTGCTGTCTTGTTCTGTCTCTCTACTGTGTTTTAGACTCTTTGCAGGTCCATCCTCTAATGAAGAGTAGCGAGCGGCTGATTGGCCCGTGGAACACGTGCCCACGTTCAAAAGCCGCTCTGACAGCTCCGGGGAGAGAGAGAGAGAGAAGCGAGCAAGCGGTTTGACAGCCGACGCGGTCCTGGCCCTGGTTTCCAGCTTATACCTTTTGTTGTGTATTTGTGTGAGCGTGTTCGGTGAGAGCAGCTCCTAGTGTGTTAACTTAGTGCTTAGGCACTTATAGGCTGAAGCAGAAGGGGTGAGCCGCCTTTTTCTTTGGAACAGTTTTCTCCTGTTTTCCGGGTTAGGGAGCGAGGGTTAGTATTGTCATTTGTTTGTTTTATTTCTTTCATAGGGTTTAGTTAGTTTTCTCTGGTGGGATTTAGTTGGTTTTGTTTATTGTTTTGGCCTGGGTTCACCCTGGAGCTATGCTTCATCACCTTTAATAAAATCACTTTTTTTACTCACAACTGGTTTTGGATGTTTGGCTTGGGAACCAGGGCGGGTATTTGTCTCTCTCTCTTCCAACCTTTATGTGCGTCTCCACCCGCCTAGACTGGGGGCGTAACATAAATGGGGGCTCGTCCCTTTTCGTTCGTTTGATTGGTTCGTTTCCTTTTTGCGTTTGTGGTGGGGGGAAGCGTCATTTGGGGTGTGTGGGGAGACGGAGGGTTTCATTCGTCTAAGCGTTAGGCGCGAGTTTGCGGCCCTTGAGTGAGCGGCTGTAGCTGCGGTTAGTTGTCTGCAGAGGTGTGTTTTTCCTTGTTGCTTTGTTCGTGATGACGTTTGACATGGATGATTTTGCGCAGCAGCCCTCCATTGAGAAGTTGGAGCGGTGCACAAAAGCAGATTTGTTGGTAGTGGCTCATTTATTCAATGTGGATGTTCCGTTGCATTCTAAGAAGGCTGAAATTAAACAATGTCTGATAGAGAAACTGGTGGATAGGGGAGTGTTTGGGAGGCTTAAAACTTCGCCGAGGGGGTCTGGGAGTTTGGAGACGGCAGTGGGGGCGGAAGCTGCTGGGGCCGTCCCGAAACCTTCCAAGGGGCGAACGACGTCGGAGGCGGAAGCTCCTGTCGCCGTTCAGTCTCCTAAATTGGACCCGATTGGCCATGTTGCGGCGGGTTTGGTGACGGAGGATCTTAAGCTCGCCCTTCGCTTGAAGGAGGTGGAGCTGGAGGCTAAGGCTAAGGAAGTCGAGCTCATGCATCTTCGCATACGAGCTATGGAGCTGGATCCTTCTCGAGCGAGAGACGCTGCTCCCGTCCCTGTAAGTACAGCCCCCGACACTTCTGCTGTGGATCAGTTTAACGCTAGCAAGCAAATTGTTTTGGTACCTCCTTTTAGGGAGGGAGAGGTTGATTCGTATTTCACTGCTTTTGAGCGCATCGCTACCACTTTAAAATGGCCAAAGGATGTCTGGAGTCTGTTGTTGCAATGCAAATTAGTAGGAAGAGCGCAGGAGGTTTGTGTGAGTCTTTCCATTGCTGACAGTCTGGATTATGAGGTTGTCAAATCCACTATTTTGCGGGCTTATGAGTTAGTCCCGGAGGCTTATCGGCAAAAGTTTCGTGCCTGTAGCAAGTCCGACAGACAAACATTTGTGGAGTTTGCACGTGAGAAAGCTGTCTTATTTGATAAGTGGCTGGCTGCCAGTAAAGTAAAGAACTTTACCGAGCTGAAGGAGTTGATCCTGTTGGAGGAGTTTAAGACATGTCTCCCTGAAAGTATTGTGGTGTACCTTAATGAACAGAAGGTGGAGTTACTGTCTAAAGCCGCTGTTCTTGCCGATGAATTTGTGTTAACCCATCGCGCATCACTCTCGACAGCACGCCGTGAGTGCGTTTCCCCGACTCAGCATGCCAAAAGTTATAGGGTTTCTCCTAAGCGACAGACGCGTTCTGCTGCTATTCCTGTGTCAGACCGCAAATGTTTCTATTGTCATGAAATCGGTCACCTTGTCGCTGCTTGTCCATCACTACAGCGCAAGGAGCAGGCTCACACGGTAAGGAAGCCGAAAAGTGTTGGTTTCGTTCGTTCTATGTCTGCTTCCACTTCACCTGACAATGAAGTGAGAAGTGACAGCCTTGATGACAGCTACCGTCCTTTTGTGTCGGAAGGATTTGTTTCTCTGAACGGAAAGGAGGAGGATCGGGTGCCGATCACGATTCTGCGTGACACGGAGCCGCGCGAGACACTTATTTTGAGGGGTATTTTGCCTTTTTCTGATTTCTCTTTTTGTGGTTCGGATGCTCTTGTCTGGGGAGTGAAAATGGATGTGTTGCGAGTACCGCTACACAAGGTGTTTCTCCAATTGCCGCTCGTTTCGGGTCCGGTAACGGTTGGAGTGCGCGATTATCTGCCAGTGCCCGGTGTTGCGATGATTTTGGGGAATGATTTAGCAAATGGGAAAGTGTTTTTCACCCCGAGAGTGGTTGAGAATCCTGTGCCTGATACTTTGATATCTGACCCTGCTGCGGAGCGCTCCCACTCTGTTTTTCCTGCCTGCGCAGTAGCTCGCGCGCACAAGCGCAGGTATGGCGACGTTGATTTGTCGGATTCTTTTCTCTGCGCTGGTGGTGAGCCGGAGTCTGAATCTAAAACCTGTGACCCGCTAATGGGCGACTCGGAGGCGATGCTGTCTGTTAGCTCATCCGTGACATCTCAACTGCCTTCCGGAGTTAACAAAAAGGATTTTGTTTTGGCACAACACAGTGACCCGACTCTGGTGGGTTGTTTTTCAGCTGCCCACACTAGTGACCAGTACCCTTGTGTTTATAGTGTTGAGGATGATGTGTTGATGCGTACCTGGTATCCGCCTGCAGCTGGTGATCTGGGTTGGAATGTGTCTAAGCAGGTTCTGGTGCCTCAACAGTACCGGCACAAAGTTCTTAGTCTTGCCCATGACAATTTTTCTGGACATTTAGGTATTAGGAAAACCTACCACCGCATTCTGCGCCATTTCTTTTGGCCAGGACTGAAGAGTGACGTTGCTAAGTATTGTCGTTCTTGTCACACCTGTCAGATTAGCGGTAAGCCTAACCAAGTCATTCCACCCGCTCCATTACACCCTATTCCAGTTTTAGGGGAACCTTTTGAACACATACTCATTGACTGTGTTGGTCCACTTCCTAAAACAAAATCTGGCCACCAGTACCTCTTGACTTTGATGTGCGTTGCTACACGTTTCCCTGAAGCGATTCCATTGCGCACCCTTAAGGTTAAATCAGTTGTTCGGGCGTTGGTAAATTTCTTTTCTACGTTCGGGTTACCAAGAGTTGTCCAAACCGACCAAGGCTCTAATTTCATGTCTAGGATTTTTGCTCAAGTTTTGCAGTCGCTTGGTGTTAAACATCAAAAATCCAGTGACTACCATCCAGAGTCTCAAGGTGCACTTGAGCGGTTTCACCAGACCTTGAAATCCATGATGCGAAAATTCTGCCTTGAGTCTGGAAAGGAGTGGGATGAGGGGTTGCCGCTGCTCCTTTTAGCGGTGAGGGAAAGTGTGCAGGAATCGCTGGGATTTAGCCCTGCTGAGCTGGTGTTTGGTCACATGGTGCGTGGCCCACTGCGACTGCTCAGGGAGAGTTTCCTGTCCGACACAGTTGCTCCTAAGGAAAATGTGTTGAATTATGTGAGTTCTTTTAGAGAGCGTTTGCATAAAGCATGTGCAATCGCACGTGATGCTCTCGTGGCAGCGCAGGGCAAGATGAAGAGAAAGTTTGATAAGAAGGCTGTGCAAAGGAAATTTGAGGTCGGTGATAAGGTTTTAACCCTTCTACCGGTCCCTGGTTCTTCTCTCCAGACAAAGTTCAGTGGTCCGTATACGGTGCAGGCAAAGTTGAGTGACACGGATTATGTCATCGACACCCCAGAGCGAAGGAAAAAAATGTCGTGTGTGTCATATTAATATGATGAAGCCCTACTTTGCTGGTGGTGTGTCAACAGTTGCGACTGTGGGGTGTCAGGTTTAGAAGCCCGGTATGACCCGTAAATGATGATTTAGTTTTCGGTTGTGCGGAGGGCTGCGCACGCGTCTTGAAACTCTGAAATCCTAAGTGACCTCAGGTCCCATCTAACAGATCTAGATGATGATGTTCAAGATGACGTGTGTCAGTTGATTGAGAATCATCTTGATCTTTTCTCGGACACTCCATCCTGTACTACCGTGCTGGAGCATGACATCGATGTGGGGGCCATCCTCCAATCAAGCAGCATGCCTACCGGTGAATCCCACTAAACGTGCTCTTTTCCAGACAGAGGTCTCTTATCTGTTGGAAAATGGTCTTGCTGTTCCTAGCTCTAGCGGCGTGGAGTTCCCGTGTCTCCTAGTGCCTAAAGCGGACAAGACCCCACGGTTTTGTACAGATTTTCGGAAGGTGAACAGCGTGACCAAGCCTGACTCATATCCTCTTCCCAGAATGGAAGATTGTGTTGATAGGGTCGGTTCTGCGAAGTTTGTCACTAAGCTGGACTTGTTAAAGGGCTATTGGCAAGTTCCTCTAACATCACGTGCAGCCGAAATCTCTGCTTTTGTCACTCCTGACCATTTTCTGCAGTACACTGTCATGCCTTTCGGGTTGCATAACGCCCGCCACATTCCAACGACTCATGAACATTGTGCTGGGAAGCGTTCGCAAGTGTGAAGTGTACCTAGATGATATTGTCGTCTACTCAGACACCTGGTCAGAGCATATAGAAACACTCACTGGACGTGTTCCATCGCTTGGGAAGGGCATCCTTACCCTCAATCTCGCCAA
Organism: Oreochromis aureus; assembly: GCF_013358895.1. Lineage (NCBI taxonomy): Eukaryota > Metazoa > Chordata > Actinopteri > Cichliformes > Cichlidae > Oreochromis > Oreochromis aureus. The sequence continues at coordinate 34,514,747 of NC_052951.1, forward strand.
GTGTGATTTCGGTAAAGCCATGGTGACATATCTGGGGAAGCAGGTGGGTCAGGGCCAAGTGCGCCCTCTTCTGGCCAAAATCCAGGCCATACTGGACTTCCCTGCCCCTCGTACTAGGCGTGAGCTCCGCCGTTTTCTCGGCATGGTGGGCTACTACCGGGGTTTCTGCCGGAATTTCGCGGAAGTGGTCGCACCCATCACTGGCCTCACTAGTGTATTGAAACCTTTTGTGTGGTCTTCTGTGTGTCAGAGTGCGTTCCTGGCTGTTAAAGCGCTCCTGTGCAGTGCGCCAGTGCTGGCTGCCCCTGATTTTGCGCGCCCTTTTAAATTAGAGGTGGATGCCAGTGCAAACGGAGCAGGTGCCGTACTGCTACAGGAAGACCAACATGGTGTGGATCACCCAATCGGCTATTTCTCAAAAAAATTCAATGTCCATCAGCGAAGGTATAGCACGATTGAAAAAGAGGCCCTCTCTCTGCTGTTTGCATTGCAGCATTTTGAGGTGTATGTCGGTTCCAGCCCCTCGCCTGTGATCGTCTATACCGACCACAATCCCCTGGTGTTCCTAATGCGTATGCAGAACTCGAACCAAAGGCTTATGAGATGGTCTCTTCTGGTGCAGGATTTCAATTTGGACATCCGCCATAAAAAGGGGACAGAGAATGTGTTGGCGGATGCACTGTCCCGTACCTTCCTTTAAACGTGAATGTCAAAACATCTACAAGGGCGATGTCTTTGATTTTGGGAAGGGGGGTGTTACGGCTGCGGCCATATGACCACTGTGTGCTGTCTTGTTCTATCTCTCTACTGTGTTTTAGACTCTTTGCAGGTCCATCCTCTAATGAAGAGTAGCGAGCGGCTGATTGGCCCGTGGAACACGTGCCCACGTTCAAAAGCCGCTCTGACAGCTCCGGGGAGAGAGAGAGAGAAGCGAGCAAGCGGTTTGACAGCCGACGCGGTCCTGGCCCTGGTTTCCAGCTTATACCTTTTGTTGTGTATTTGTGTGAGCGTGTTCGGTGAGAACAGCTCCTAGTGTGTTAACTTAGTGCTTAGGCACTTATAGGCTGAAGCAGAAGGGTGAGACGCCTTTTCTTTGGAACAGTTTTCTCCTGTTTTCCGGGTTAGGGAGGCGAGGTTAGTATTGTCATTTGTTTGTTTTATTTCTTTCATAGGGTTTAGTTAGTTTTCTCTGGTGGGATTTAGTTGGTTTTGTTTATTGTTTTGGCCTGGGTTCACCCTGGAGCTATGCTTCATCACCTTTAATAAAATCACTTTTTTTACTCACAACTGGTTTTGGATGTTTGGCTTGGGAACCAGGGCGGGTATTTGTCTCTCTCTCTTCCAACCTTTATGTGCGTCTCCACCCGCCTAGACTGGGGGCGTAACACAGGCCAAAAGGTCAGTGGCAGCAAGAAACCTAAGCAACTGATCAAATTACCCAGGGCGCTTGTGGGTCACCCAGACGTTGCCCCTTTCTGCACTTACTAACCGGTGCAGATGTCAGTTTAAAATAATTGAGGGTAACTGTGCAATTATAATTGGTAAATGGATATACACTCCCCCGCCCCCTTAATAAAAAGCCTGCTGCTGCCCATTGTGCTCATGCAGACCAAGAGACAGCCCCTGCAAATTAATAGCTTTTAATATGAAGGAAGGAAGATCTGTACTCAGTCAGTTCTCTACATCACTATTGCTTTCCCTGTCCTAAATCCCATCACCGCTGGGATTCCATTCTGCCATTATGGGCAATCGGATTCTAATCCTGAAATACAGGAGCTTCTTTATCTGAATAAATCATGTTCAGTTCTTCCAAATGATTGTTCCTTATTGAACTGCCAATAAAAGAAATTTGGTTAAGCTTTAGAAAAAGATTTTGTTTTGGCTATAAATACAACATTTCCCACTTCTTTTAAAGTTTTGTTTTCTTGGTTGTTGTGGTGAGAAATCCCTACCTTTTCCAGAAAAAATAAGACCTTCTAACAGAAAATATACTTCCTATTGAAACACAGTGAGACGCAAAAGACTGTTTTTTCATAGTATTACATAGATTTCTGTAAAAACTAGGCACAGCCTTTGGGCTTCCATGGTAATTAAGAGAATAAGTAGCAGCTAAGTGCTGCTATTTAAATGCACTTGATTGATTGAGAGTATTTAAAAGTAGAATGGGAGGCAGAGCCTTCAGTTTTCAGGCCCCTCTTCTGTGGAACCAGCTTCCAGTTTGGATTCGGGAGACAGACACTATCTCTACTTTTAAGATTAGACTTCAAACTTTCCTTTTTGCTAAAGCATATAGTTAGGGCTGGACCAGGTGACCCTGAATCCACCCTTAGTTATGCTGCAATAGACGTAGGCTGCCGGGGATTCCCATGATGCATTGAGCTTTTCCTTTCCAGTCACTTTTCTCACTCAGTATGTGTTAATAGACCTCTCTGCATTGAATCATATCTGTTATTAATCTCTGTCTCTCTTCCACAGCATGTCTTTATCCTGTCTTCCTTCTCTCACCCCAACCAATCACAGCAGATGGCCCCGCCCCTCCCTGAGCCTGGTTCTGCTGGAGGTTTCTTCCTGTTAAAAGGGAGTTTTTCCTTCCCACTGTCGCCAAAGTGCTTGCTCATAGGGGGTCATATGATTGTTCGGTTTTTTCTCTGTACCTATGAAGCACCTTGAGGTGACTTTAGTTGTGATTTGGCGCTATATAAATAAAATTGAATTGAATTGAATTGATCATTAGCAAATAAGAGCACATCTATAAAAACAAATGTGTTTCTCAGTTTGTTAACATACATTTTAGTTCTCTAAATCCTGAAATCCCTTGACACAGCAAAATGCCACCATCTTTCCAAGGAAAAGATGTCCAAGTAAATTTCTCTCAAGGTCAGACCAAAAAACCCAAGAGCTCTAGCTCAGTCTCTAACATGCTAACTGAGGCTTGTAAATATTAAAGTTCATGACAGTGCCATTAGAAAAACACTAAACAAGTATGGCTTTTTTGGAAGGGTTACCAGGAAAAAGCCTCTTCACTTTGCATGAACAACCCTAACCAGCTGTCAGTGAAGTGGTGGTGGTTATGATTATTTGCGCCTATTTTACAGTCACCTTTCAGTCAATGCGTGGAAGTTTGTAGATCAAAGTTGTCTAGAGATCAAATGTGAAGCTATTTCTCTGAGAGCTAAAGCTTGGCTGGAATGAGATCATGCAATAAGACAATGATCCAAAATACAACAGCAAATCTAAGATAGAATGGCTTAAAAACTAAAGCATTGCCACGATGTCCCAAAGTCCAAGTTTCAACTCAACTAAAAAGGTTGAATAATTAGATACTAGGAAAGATGGTTTTTTTTGGCTATTTCACATTTTCATCATCATCATCATCGTTTATTTGTATAGCACTTTAAAAAACCAGGCAGACCAAATGTCAGGGTTCCTGGGTCGGTGACCCAGTGTTTTCAGTTTTGTCACGTTTAGGTTATGTTGCCACATTAATGTCCTCACTCCCTGTTTTTCCTGTGTCAGCTCGTCTCTTGTGTCATTAGCCAGATTATGTTCAGCTGTGTTCTCACCGGTCTCCCATTATCATCCGCATCACTCTGTGTATTTAAGTTCTCAGTTTCCTCCAGTTCTTTGTCGTGTCATTGATGTTATTGTGATGTTATGTTGTCGGTTCCGCCTGCATTCAGTCAGCCAGCCATTCAGTCCTTCAGTCAGTCAGTCGTTCATTCGTTCATTCAGTCAGTCGTCCAGCCAGCCAGCCGTTTCCTACTTCTGTTCTGTTTGTTCACTCCATCGACAATAAACACCCACCTTCACCTACCTACCTGTGAGTCCAGCGTTTGGGTCCTCCTTCTCTCATCCACGCCTCCATGACACAAATCCTGACAGAATGACACGACCCCGCGTTGTGGACCCAGCGGACTCTGAACTTTTTGAGCGGCAGGAGGCAGCGCTCCTTCGCTGGATGGAGGACCTCAGGGGGAAACAGCGGCTCATCGCTGAGAGAGAGGGGAGTGTAGGATTATAGGAATTATTTTAGGGTTACTGTTCATAACCATCATCTTTATCATTGCATCAATTATCATTTCATCCAAGCATTTATTGAAGTGCTGGCATTAGGTTATAATTTGTATTACAGGGGTTATCATAATCAAATATTAACAGGTTTATTACAGGTTGAATCTATAATTTAAAGGTTTTTGAATGTTTTTATATTCTTACACATAGTCTTCAGTGGGGGAGAAGCTGACTGCAGGCTGATAGGAAATGCGTCTGCAGAGCATGTTTTTGCAGAAGTGAAACCGAAAGCAGAGCGAGCGCAACCCAAAGAGTAGGGTGTTTATTCAGTAGATTAAATATATAGTTCCAGTAAGGTTATTATAGGGAGGGATGAGCCTCTGTTCTGGTGAAAGGTCAGAAGTGTAACGGGTGAGATGTGAGAGCATTTAAGGGCGAGACATATACATACAGACACAAATAGTGAGAGGTCATGACACGTACGCAGTACACAGCATGCACGCGCCCTCGCACGTGTACACACACACACATACACACCATGGTAGATCTATTTTGGTAGGGCAGAAATGCAGAAGTGTGCCGAAGTACTTAGAGGAAGTGCAACTGATGTTCCAGGGAGATAAGCGACAGCGAGAATGGAGACAGGAAGCATCAGCCGTCGACACGAAGATGATGTTCTATGTTAAAAGTCATTGTGGTTTTGGTGTGACGTATTTCTGCCTAGTAACAGAAAAGGGGGCTGTACAATTCTTAACCCCATAAAACAGTTGTCTGAATATGATAAAGACAGTTCAACACTGATTGGGTTGTTGAACTCACACATGTGTTCATTAAAATGCCGTCTAAATTGCACACGCCTGGATCTGTGGTTATTTATGGATTACTCTCTCAACATTGAACCCTAACATTTGGGGGCTCGTTCCGGTGAGAGAGAGAGGGAATAATGTTGGGGTTTTGGAGAGATCCAGGGTCTGTGGTGATTAGATGGGCAGATAGGAGTCAGTGGTCTGAAGTGAGAGACAAGCCGGCTTAAACAAAGGTAAGGCACATACCTGTTGAATTTTCCAAAATGTGCTAGATTGGGCATGTCAAATTAAAGTCTACTCACTGAAAATTACTGGTGAATGTCTGTTTTTTAATTTTGGTGAAGTTTTCATGAAGTTTACCGGTTGAAGTAATGATAATGAAGTATAAGTGACAGTACTGAATAATGAGAATAAAGGAATGAAAAGAGAATTAAAGCAGTTGGAGCTGCTAAGTGAACTTTTAGAATGATAGGGAATTTGGTCATTTTGTGGGTTCAAGTCCCATTGGTTATGCAACCCTTAAGAACTTTCTCGGAGGTGACGCTCCCTGCTGGATAGAGAAATTTATCCTTCCCCTAGCGATGACTAGGGATAGTTTCGGGCAACATCCGAAGAGGACTGGGGAATCTCTAAAACTGTTGAGGGTTGTCCTTAATCTTAATCCTGTTTTGGGTGTAGATTGTTGTTTCAAATTATTCTAAAATTACTTGAGGACGAGGAGTCTGGGACCCTTAAGAAGCGCATTTTCTCCTTGGTAACGCTTGCGCCTGGGCAGGACGCTGACCCTTGACCTACCGCTGAGTAGGGATAGTACCGTCGACAGCGGGGAGAGGTTGGGAAACTCCGAAATTGCTGGGGATCGATTGAATCCCTATTTGCGCTTTTACAGCTACGATAAATTTGGTTAGGGCATTAGCAATCGGGCCACCGTCAGGGACGGAATACTGGCTAAAATTGGTCGCAAAAAAGTCAGGGACTTTATCGGTCGGACCGTTATGGGTAAATTTGTCGAAATTTATAGGATTTAAGAGGCCTAAAAAATCTGTGCAGTTGTAATGAAAGACGTCTGTAATATAAAATATGAGATCTATGAGTAAGATCAGTCTCTGTGTCAGCGATGCACAGCCGGATGTGCACGGATGGTGTGTGTAAATGCAAATGAGCAGCAGTGACGCGCAGAGAGGGTGGTTTCAATTTCGAGAGGACTGAGAGCTTTTTGCTAAATGCCTGTATATAAGAGGTTGGTTTTGCTTATTATGAGAGTGTGAATGCAGTGTGAATATATTAGTGTGGATGTATAGTAAATGACTGAATTTTGATAGATGTATATTTCGTGAGCCATAAATGTTGGTGTGTTTTATTTTTCAGTTATGTGTGTGTGGGGAGAAGCTGCGAGACGATGAGAGGTTTCAGTTTTCTTTTTCTTTTTCTTTTGACTTGCTCTTTCTGATCATGGAAGGCATGTCCAAAATACTCGTATGAAAGCGTATTTTGTGTGATTTTAACTGTGTGAATGCTGTCAGTATTTGATTTGAGTGACTGGGTGATTTGTCTGAGTAAGTGAAAAGGGAAGTTTGAGAGAGAGAAAGGCAGTGCGTGTGAGACGATTTATGGCGTCTGAAAGAGGTTAGAGCATTTAAAAGGTGTGTATGGAATAAAGGTGTGAAATATATTTCTTGTGTGATGAAAAGTAGGATGTGCTAAAGTTTGAAAGTGTTTTTAATTCAAGAAAACAAAAAAAACAAAGGAGTTAGATTAGTTTGAGGAACAGGAAATATTGCTCTGTGTACCGGGGCTGCAGCGACAGGAAATAGTGAACAGGAACTGTGCATGCCCATATATGGGAACTGAGTGTGTACAGAAAGAACACAGAGAGACAGACGAGGCCCATGGAGCAAATGAAGCCTTTAAGAAAAATGAATATATTACTAATTGTATGCTTTAGTGTGTCAATACAGGTGGACTCTCTCAACATTGGAACCTTGAGTTCAGCAGCAGAAAAGTAGATTAAAAGAATTGGGAGAATAAGCCAGTTTTTGGCTCGAAATTGTGCGGCTGGATCTCTCACTTTGTCCCTGAAGCGGAGAAGAAGTTCAAAGGACAGTCAATCGCCTGATGAAGACCGACAGAACATCGTGAACTTGAATACAGCAGGCAAACGGCAGTGCCACTGATCCATTAACACTGATGGCGACTGACGACCAGCAGCAGCATGGAAGACTAATGCAACATGTACTGTGAAAATACAGGCTGGGCAGTTGAACAGTGGGATAAAGAATTGTGGAAGAGCACTGGACATTGAGTGATATTTTGCCATGCTGGGACTTAATCTGAAAGAAAGACTGTAAAGAAACAGAGAAGAAGACAACAGCTGAGTTGAGACTGTGTTTGCTGGAGCTTTGAAGCCCGAACAGGACATTGTGCAGAGAGGACCAGTGAGAGATGAAGCTGGACGAGTTTGACTGTGAGAATATAGGATATAATTGGATTGAAAATTGAAACCTGAACTCATGAATTGTTTAGGGGTGTCCACCACAGCATAACAAAGAGGTAAACATTAGAAAAGGTAAGAATAATGAAAGAAAATAATTGTCATTATCTTAATGAATAGAAAACACACATACAAATTGTTACATGTGAGATTATTTTTGAAATGAATCAGAAGTGAGATAGTTTGAATCTAAAGCTCAGTGGTGAAATGCATAAATTAAATATGAATATATAGGATGCAATGAAGAAACAGCTTACACGTAGTGTACATTAACATGAATACATCGCAAGGCAACGAAGAACTCAATGAATTAATTTAATGAAGAAGCAGTTTACACCCAAGTAACATAAAATGCAGGGAAGAACACGCTTACATGCCTGGCATAATTGGTGTTTCTGATCGGAGATAGAGAAATGGGTTATTTAACCACTGGTGATAATAATGAAAATGTCTTAGTTTTGTTATTTTCAGGAGTAAAGCAGACTTGGACCGGCTCTCCAGATCCAGCAGTCGGAAGAAAGTTAGAGGTTAACATCTATGGATAAGTTAAGGCAAGTTTCTGGTTGAATTGTTCACAGCATGATGTGTCCAGGAACCTGAAAAGCAAGCCCTAGCTCCTGGCTGAAGACCAGGAGGGCGGTAATTTAAGGTGGGAAATCAAAATGTGGGCTAGTAACTCGGGGAAAAAGAAAACTGACTGCTTAACTGGAGAGTTGGGAAGAAGTCTGGGAGACTGTGAAGTCATAGATGCAAAATAACATATACCCATACACACACAAACAGAAAATGCATTAACCTTATAAAGACAAGCTCCTGAAGCTTAATGAACAGATATTGATTAAAAACCTGGCTAAGAACATAAGCATATGCAATGAAGATCTGCTTGCTGCTTGTATGAGTGAGAGAATGGTGTGAATGGTTCATAAAATAGATGGAAAAACAAAAGAAAAGTGTCTATAAGAGTGACTCAGGAGTGCTCTTGCATTGATTGATCAAAGTAAGTGATTAGTATAGAAAGAAAATGAAAATAATTCAATAATGTGATAAAGTTTAAACATGTATTTCTTTTGCCAAGTTAAAATGTTGAGATATGGCTGAGTATGGAAAAGTTTGAGAGCTCGTGTGAATGTGGACAGAGGAGCTTGCTGTGTGGGTGTGATTGAGGCCTTAAAGGAGGGGTAGATTGTTCAGAGGTGCAAATTTGATTAGGAGGTTTATAAATTAGTGTTGACACATTGTTGTAAGGTGTTAGGCTGAATCTGAGTATGGTAATGTGCTTAACAGGGGTTATTGTTGTGTACGAAATGGTGTAGCTTTTGGCGAGGTTTTCGGTGTGTTGAATGGGTGAAATTTAAGATTGTTTTAGATTTTTGAGGCTGTTGTTTCTATTTCAAGAGAGGGAGTTTTGATAAACATGGACATGTCTAAAAGGGCCCATAGTTTTTGTAACAGTGCACTTAGAGAAAAAACCTGTCAGGTGATTTTGTTTTGTACTTTGATGAGCTAATACTCAGCTCTCTTTTTTTCATTTTTGTTCTAAGCAGGCCTGGAAGAGAGTGAACGGACGGCGCTGACAAAATTACCAAGTACGAAAATCAGGTGGGCTTTACAGAATTATAATTGATTACAATCAGAGACTGAGTGGCGGCGAGTCTCTGTCTAAAAAATGATTGCAGCGTGTCAATCCAGTCAAAAGTATAGAGAACTATTTTCCTAAAAAGGAAAACGAAATAAAACAAATGATTGAGCTCATTTTGCTGATGTGGAGCATCTGATGACGTGCGCAGAAGGCTGCAGATCAGCAAAAAATATCATGTGTGAATGCATGGGAGTGAATGTGAGTGATGGGACCAAGGGGGAAATAAATGAAAGGACAAGTGGGAGACTTAAATCTGGGGATGCTGATGTTCCTTTGAGTGAATTTCTGTTTTATTGATTTGGGTTAGACCATATTAATACATTATAAAATGCTAGAAGGGAAACATTGTTTGATGTAACTTAAGTTACCATGAACTGAGGTAACACATGATTAATAACTGTTCTGTTTAAGTTTATTTTGTGTCATGACACAGATTGGATCATATAGGGGGAGAGTTGAGTAAAGGTTTTGTTTTCAGGAAATTCCAAGGATCCAAACTTTGCATGGAGCAACGAGTTGAAGGAGATTTGACATGATGATTAAATTGATTTTGTTCCTTAAACACAGGTTTTCAGGGCTGGAGCAAAACACCGGAGAGGAGAATTGCTGAGCTGTTCTGAGAAATGAAATGAAATGACTAACCTTTTTTCCTTTTGATTGGTTAAGCTTGGGTGGAGCACTTTGAGTTTTTTGCCACATGAGATGTGTCAAAAAGAGAGGGATTTAAGATTTAATTTGTTTAATTTGAAATGGGTTTTAGTATGATTTTATAACGATTGGGTTTTTGATAATTTAGAGATGGTAAAATCCTTTAAATTCTTTAAAGAGAGGATTAAAATGAACTGAATTAGGTTTAGAAGATAAATTGCTGGGGTTAATAAGAAGTTGTACACCAAACTTAAAGGGGAAACTGTGGGAATAAAGGATATGCTTTGGGGAAAATAGTGAAGATTTTATGAGTAGAAAATGTGTGATTTCTTTTTGATTTTTAGGATAAGTTGTAACAGTGACATAATGCTAGAATGTTGTTATAAGGTAGGCTTTAGAAATAGATAGTAAATAGATTTATTTCTAGGGTAGAGGAGAGCTTTTATGAGGATGTTAAAAGTCTCGCTGACTCAAATGAATAATATTGGAGATTATATATGTAGAAAGGATTTTTTCATACACATTGCATTTTTGTGCCTTTGACGGAGTTGTGGCTCAGAGAGTCGTCTCTTGAGGGTCACAAACTTTTGGTTAACGTTATGATTAGCCAATCTACTGGGAGAATGACCTGAGTTTTGAAGGATTGCACACGCTTACAGACATATAGAGTTCATTAAGACCTGACAGTATTGATTCCAGGCAAAAGGCCTGAAATCCATTTAGCATTTAATTCAATAGGAGTTTCGTTTGTAACTAAACTGTGTGACATGTAAAATATGGAGATAACACATGCAGTTCTAAATTAGTCCTCTTATATAAAATGCAGTTACAGGATAACAAATACTTGTTGAAGGGATCAAGTTTTTGCTTTAAACCAGGTCCAAGGGGGGAAAAGCTTATGTATTTTGGTTAAAACTGATAAAATATAATTACTGATAAAATATAATTAGAATGTACCATTACATTAAGAGTAGTAAACTGAAATAAAATGATATATTAAAACAGGTTATAACACAGGAACTGTGAGTGTTACAATGAAGTTAGTGTCAACACACAGAAGTTGTTCCTAGGGAGCTTTTAGCTATGATGAAAGTTATTTAGGAGTAATTGATTATATGCTTAAACTTAGTTGATTAAAATGGTTGTTTTTTCTTTGATCCTTTAGTAAAATCAGTGTTTAGGATTTTTCTTCTGAAAGGTGACTTTAGATGAGAGGTAGGCCCTTGCAGCAGTGACAGTTTTGTGTACAGGATGTGGGTGATCAGATAAGGAACCAACAGGAAGCCTGCAGAGACGTGCAAGCAGTGCTTTGAGAGTTTTACAAATGCTGAGTACGGTTGAATGAGATATAAAAATAAAAGTCAAAAAACCAAATACAAAATTAGGTTCATGTTTTGAGTAATATTAGCTGGAATCAGGTTTGAATAAAGTAAGGAGAAAGGGTTTTCTATCCTTTACAGGAGAAGATTTCCACGAGAGAGGGACCAAGGACGAACCTGACTTTACCCATGGAGTGTTCTTAGGGGGAGCGGGCATTTCTAGAGAGGGTCAGAGTAATGTTATAAGTGTATGGTGACCTCTTGTGGTCAAGAGGTCAAGAGAGGGGAGTGTAGGATTATAGGAATTATTTTAGGGTTACTGTTCATAACCATCATCTTTATCATTGCATCAATTATCATTTCATCCAAGCATTTATTGAAGTGCTGGCATTAGGTTATAATTTGTATTACAGGGGTTATCATAATCAAATATTAACAGGTTTATTACAGGTTGAATCTATAATTTTAAAGGTTTTGAATGTTTTATATTCTTACACATAGTCTTCAGTGGGGAGAAGCTGACTGCAGGCTGATAGGAAATCGTCTGCAGAGCATGTTTTTGCAGAAGTGAAACCCGAAAGCAGAGCGGCGCAACCCAAAGAGTAGGGTGTTTATTCAGTAGATTAAATATATAGTTCCAGTAAGGTTATTATAGGGAGGATGAGCCTCTGTTCTGGTGAAAGGTCAGAAGTGTAACGGGTGAGATGTGAGAGCATTTAGGGGCGAGACATATACATACAGACACAAATAGTGAGAGGTCATGACACGCACGCAGTACACAGCATGCACGCCGCCGCACGTGTACACACACACACATACACACCATGGTAGATCTATTTTGGTAGGGCAGAAATGCAGAAGTGTGTCAAGTACTTAGAGGAAGTGCAACTGATGTTCCAGGGAGATAGCGACAGCGAGAATGGAGACAGGAAGCATCAGCCGTCGACACGAAGATGATGTTCTATGTTAAAAGTCATTGTGGTTTTGGTGTGACGTATTTCTGCCTAGTAACAGAAAAGGGGGCTGTACAATTCTTAACCCCATAAAACAGTTGTCTGAATATGATAAAGACAGTTCAACACTGATTGGGTTGTTGAACTCACACATGTGTTCATTAAAATGCCGTCTAAATTGCACACGCCTGGATCTGTGGTTATTTATGGATTACTCTCTCAACATTGAACCCTAACAACGTCTTCGTAGGGACTCGCCTGGCTCTGGGCGGGCCTTGTGGACGCCGCGTTCTTCCGCCTGCTGCCTCTACTGCATCGGAGCATTCGCCGCAGAGAGTGGGCGACGCTGGCCAAGTTTCGGCCGCTCGCCCCCTCGCCACTCAGCTCCTCGCTCGCCCGCCGGCTGCTTCACTCTCCAGCCTCTCTGCCTCGCCACGGCACAGCGGATACGCCTCCCACCTCGGCTCAATGGAGGCTACAGCCCCAGAGGCTCAGCTGTTTACCCTGCCCACTTCCTCTTCCCGGAGAAAGCGGTGCTCACGCCGACATAAAACGGACTATTTTCAGCAACTCCCGGTGGTGAGTTCCATTGACTGTTCTCCACACCCTTCATCAGATTCTTCACCTAAAACGCATAATGCAGCGGTCCCCAACCTTTTTTGCGCTACGGACCGGTTTATGCCCGACAACATTTTCACGGACCGGCCTTTAAGGTGTCGCGGATAAATACAACAAAATAAAACTAGTACCGGTACCGAAAAAAAGAAGATTTATTCATAACACACGTGAAAAGACCCAGGAAAACCGAGTTAACGATAAAAACGATAACAAAATAACGCTGAAAACCAATAAAAACCCTGAAAACCATACATTTCACACCTGAGCCTCAACTCTCGCGGCCCGGTACCAAACGACTCACGGACCGGTACCGGTCCGAGGCCCGGGGGTTGGGGACCGCTGGCATAATAGACTCGTTTCTGATTCATGGGGAACTTCCCTCCTAGAGGATGAAGTGGACTGGGAAGATTTTTTCTGCTCTGCTCCCCCAAAGACTGTTCAGACTGTAAATAGTGGTGGCAGAAGGACCAGAATAAATCCCGATAGACCTGTCAGTATCACTCACCCAGTCATTATTTCCACTCCTATCAGTCAGCCTACACCCACACCTGTGCCAGCTCCCAGGACAGGGGCAGCTGTGACTCAGTATACCCCCACACCCGCTTCTGTTCCTCGGGTGGGGGTGACTGGTGTCCAGCCACCTCCCGTGCCTGTCCCAGCGCCTAGGCTGAGGGCAACCAGAACCCAACCTGATCATCCCAGAGGCCCAGCCAAGACTCTCCAGCCAGTGCCCTCATGCTCTGGAGGCTCGGAAGAGCTAGCCTGCTTCCCCATCAGTCCACCACTTCATCCACCACCTGATCCAGCCTTTGACGCACTAGCTCTATCCCTGGTTAGGCTAGCTGAGGTGTCCCCTGCTCAGGCACCAGCTTTACTTGCCCAGGCTGTAGCTTTATCTCCCTCACTAGCTCAGTCTATAGCTCAGCTATCAGCCACACCAACCTCAGCTCCGTCGTCAGCTTCGCCTACCTCTGTTCATCCTTTAGCATCCCCACTCCAGTCAGTTCACACGCCTGCTGTTCAGCCGCCACTCCAGTCAGTTCACACGCCTGCTGTTCAGCCTCCAGCCCAGTCAGTTCACACGCCTGCTGTTCAGCCGCCACTCCAGTCAGTTCACACGCCTGCTGTTCAGCCGCCACTCCAGTCAGTTCACACGCCTGCTGTTCAGCCGCCACTCCAGTCAGTTCACACGCCTGCTGTTCAGCCGCCACTCCAGTCAGTTCACACGCCTGCTGTTCAGCCGCCGGTCCAGCCAGTTCCCTCTCCTGCTGTTCAGCCGCCGGTCCAGCCAGTTCCCTCTCCTGCTGTTCAGCTCCCAGTTCCGTCAGTTCACTCACCTGCTCTCCAGGCTGCTCCTGTCCAGTCACCTGTAGCTCAGGCTGCTCTTGTCCAGGCCCCTGTAGCCCAGTCTCCTCCTGCCCTCCAGGCCCCTGTAGCCCAGTCTCCTCCTGCCCTCCAGGCCCCTGTAGCCCAGTCTCCTCCTGCCCTCCAGGCCCCTGTAGCCCCAGTCTCCTCCTGCCCTCCAGGCCCCTGTAGCCCCAGTCTCCTCCTGCCCTCCAGGCCCCTGTAGCCCAGTCTCCTCCTGCCCTCCAGGCCCCTGTAGCCCAGTCTCCTCCTGCCCTCCAGGCCCCTGTAGCCCAGTCTCCTCCTGCCCTCCAGGCCCCTGTAGCTCAGTCTCCTCCTGCCGTCCAGTCAGGCCAGTCGCCTCCCATCCGGCCGCCTGTAGCTCAGTCACCCGTTCTCTCACCATCTGTAGTCCAGTCTTCTCTGGTCCAGTCATTCATCCACCATCCTGTTCAGTTCCCAGACCTGCAGCCACAGCATCCAGAGCCAGCTGTGAGCTCTCCCGCTCCTCAGCCAGAGGCTTCCGTGCCTCCTGGCCCTGCCTGTCTCCAGCCAGAGGCTTCCGCGCCTCCTGGCCCTGCCTGTCTCCAGCCAGAGGCTTCCGCGCCTCCTGGCCCTGCCTGTCTCCAGCCAGAGCCTTCCGCGCCTCCTGGCCCTGCCTGTCTCCAGCCAGAGGCTTCCGCGCCTCCTGGCCCTGCCTGTCTCCAGCCAGAGGCTTCCGCCGGCTCCCACGCCGCCTCCTGCAGCTGCTCCTCAGTCACCGTCGGCTCCCACGCCACCTCTTGCAGCTGCTCCTCAGTCACCGTCGGCTCCCACGCCGCCTCCTGCAGCTGATCCTCAGTCACCGTCGGCTCCCACGCCGCCTCCTGCAGCTGCTCCTCAGTCACCGTCGGCTCCCACGCCTCCTCCAGCAGCTGCTCCTCAGCCACCTTCTCCTCGTCGCCGGCGTGGTCAACCACCGGACCTGCTCAGCGGCCGCCGCCGCCTTCCTCGCGGCCGCCCACCGGACCTGCTCAGCGGCCGCCGCCTCCTTCCTCGCGGCCGCCCACCGGACCTGCTCAGCGGCCGCCGCCACCTTCCTCGCAGCCGCCCACCGGACCTGCTCAGCGGCCGCCGCCACCTTCCTCGCAGCCGCCCACCGGACCGACTCCAGCGTCACCGCCGGCCGCGTGGCCTCCCACCTGAACTGTCTCTGTTTGGATTCCGTCCCTCCATCCTGGGCCCCCTCCGCCCGCCCTGTTCTGGTCCTTCTCTCTTTCGGCCGTCGGGTGCCGGCCTTTTTAACGGGCAGACCAAATGTCAGGGTTCCTGGGTCGGTGACCCAGTGTTTTCAGTTTTGTCACGTTTAGGTTATGTTGCCACATTAATGTTCTCACTCCCTGTTTTTCCTGTGTCAGCTCGTCTCTTGTGTCATTAGCCAGATTATGTTCAGCTGTGTTCTCACCGGTCTCCCATTATCATCCGCATCACTCTGTGTATTTAAGTTCTCAGTTTCCTCCAGTTCTTTGTCGTGTCATTGATGTTATTGTGATGTTATGTTGTCGGTTCCGCCTGCATTCAGTCAGCCAGCCATTCAGTCCTTCAGTCAGTCAGTCGTTCATTCGTTCATTCAGTCAGTCGTCCAGCCAGCCAGCCGTTTCCTACTTCTGTTCTGTTTGTTCACTCCATCGACAATAAACAACCACCTTCACCTACCTACCTGTGAGTCCAGCGTTTGGGTCCTCCTTCTCTCATCCACGCCTCCACGACACAAATCCTGACACCAAAGTGCTGAACAACACAAATCAAAGCAACTAGCAAAGTTAAAAATACAATAAAATTAATAAGAAGGGTGCCAGCGTCCTACAGAGTTAAAAGCCAAGAAATAAAAATAGGTTTTCAGTCTGGACTTAAAGACCTGCACTGATGACGCTTGTCTAAAATGGAGAGGAAGGTTAGTCCGATCCATGAGAGCCGCAATTGAGAATGCTCGGTCTCCTCTGAGTTTCAGCCACGACTTAGGGACCGACAGCAAGAGCTGCACATTTGCATACGAGACTGGACTGGATCTATCATATAACAGTTTGGCTTCACAGGCAATGTTCCCTCTAATTTTTCACGTGTCTGAGCGAACACACAAACACCCTGAGCGATCCCTTGGACCACTGTGAGTGACATCAGACGTGTGCATTGTGGTCACACCGGCATCTAATCCATCCAAGTTACATGGTTTATTAAAATAATCAAATTACAGCATTTAAATTTATGTTAGACTACTTTTAATTAACTGCTTTAGCCCACTTACAATGAAAATGTAAAAAAGATAATCTAGTCATTGACCTGTGTAGTATGTTAACACTATTGGAAGTAAAAATAACTTGAACTCCAATTTTGAAAACACAACTTTCTTTCTTTTTTAAAAAAAGCTCTGACTTGTATTATGAGTCTGTGGTCTGGGAGAGAGTCTGTAACTCTCTGTCTGCCAAATACAGTATATAATGACCAATGCTGGGCAATTAATTATATAGTTACTTCTTCAAAAAAGTAACTCAGTTTGGCAAACAACAAAGATTTTTGCAGATATTTTTTTTTTTAAATGCAGTCAAGGCGTTTTTTTAAATAAACATTTCAAACTATTTACAGAACAATCAGCTGTTCTGCATCAAATCTGATGACACACAAATTATTTGTGCCACTCCAAAAAATAATTTCTGTCCACTATGAGATAAAGGAGAACAACAGCCTGATACCTGCAGGCCTGACAGCAGGAGATGTATCACTGCTGTAACACCTGTAACATTCAGCAGCCGCCTCATTGTTCTGACACACACAACAAAACTATTGACTACACTACACACTAACTACACACTAACTACACACTAACTACAAAAGATTTGCGCTAAACGTCGCAAATCTCTCACATCTCAGAACACCGCCGTCACTCCTAAAACTTCCCCCCGTTTCTTAACAACTAGATGACACGTTGCCATATCATTTTTTGATTGGTCGACACGGTACTTTTTTCGACCAATAGGAAAGGGAGAGGGGGGTGGAGTATGTTTTTGCTCACAGGCGGAGAGCGCTTTCGAGCCTTTTTTCTCATAAAAGGCCGTTTTTACCGTTTCTTCCCGCAGTAAATATAAACAACGATAGTATTCAGCATATTTTTTTTATCATAACTCTGGTTTTACGTGGCCTATCAACACAATTTAAAAACTGGTATGAAGTCCACACTTTTTCCATCAATTGTTCCGTCTGTCCTGCTCACATCTCCAATGGTTGGACACGTTGTCATTAATGTGGCTTCACTCCACGTCAGCCACGCTGCTTTGCTAGCTAAAACACCGGTGTCGGCACATAAGGACGCTGTCATAGCCTGTCAACGACGTTGATTAGCTGCGTATATACGAATGTGAATCGCATTATTGGCTGGACTATAGGATAAGGTGGCATCGTTCTAATACAATATGGGAGCAGCCAGTCACTCACTGACTAACACTGCAAAACAGAATTGTTAAAGTATTAATTTTAATTTCAATTCAGTTTAATTTTTTTTGTGCGCAACACAGATTTTCTGTGCGCAGAGACCGTGCCAGCAGTGCGCAATTGCGCAGCTTAGAGGGAACATTGCTCACAGGGCAATGAAAGTTTTCTTTCTCCAGCTACAAAAGATTCAAATTATTAGATATTTAATTAATTAATACTTATACTTTTTTTAGATTGTTTTGAGTTGAACATTTATTTTGTTAACATCACAAAAACAGCAGGTTATTCCTGAGTCACACTGATAAGTTACCCAGAACCTGACATTAACATTGTAGGGACAGGCTGTTTCCAGACAAAGACTGGCTCACATAACCTGACAGGTTCTACACAGGTGGAGTTTCAAATACATGAACAACAGTAGTCAGAAAGAAATGATCAGCCACATTTAGATAAAGAAGACCACGAAAATCACGTTAAGCTCCTGAAAATTCATTTTGAACAACAGATCACTGTGTCGAAATAAGGATTACATCATATAAAACAAAATTTAATTGATGTGCTTACACGTGACAGTGTTATGTGAAGTGGGTGTGAGAACCAAGTTCTTAAAATGCACATGAATGTGGGCAAACCCTTCAGATGAGTGGGTGCTTATTATCTGCTCAGCCCTGACAAAGGGCATTTTGACATTTAAACTGAAGACTCACTATGGCTGTTTTTCATAAGGGTATAAAAATCCTAATGGTTTGTTTTAGGCCTTGACTGCTTTTTCTAACAGCTGAAAATGATATTATATATGGATAAAATCCTTAACAGGTATCAGATTTTTAAGGTGGTTCAATAAATTGCTCTTAAACATGTCTTATGGCACTCAATCTCAGGCCAATGCCACTACTCAACAGCAGTACAGAGGGATACTGGAAATTCTGTTGTCTTCTGCTCCAATTACAACATCTTGCTGTGTGTTTCTTTTAGTTAATGGGACCATGCTATACATCTTGAGGAGTAAAGCAGTGTTTCGTGAGACAGCCTGTTATGTTCTTCTTTATAATTTACTTTTTGCAGACACCATACAGATGGTCCTGAGTCAGTTACTGTACATACTATCTGTTTGTAGAATCAGACTGACATATCCTGTTTGTGGCTTTCTTGTCATGCTTGCCAATCTCACAACTGGGATCTCTCCTCTCACACTGGTGGTGATGTCTCTGGAGAGATATGTAGCTGTGTGCTACCCACTAAGGCATGCTAGCATCGTCACCATCAGGAAGACAGCACTAGCGATCATCATAGTTTGGGCCGTCAGTTCACTAAATGTTTTTATTCGACTGATTTTGCTGTTAAATTTTCCATTTGAAGACTTAGAGAGTCTCCAAATGAAAGACTTTTGCTCTAACACTCCTTTGTTACTTGGCCCCATGTCTGATCATTATGACAAAGCTTACACTTGGGTTCTTTTTGTATCTGCTGGTGTTGCAGTTACTTGCTCCTATATTGGTGTTATGATAGCAGCCAGGTCGGCCTCCACAGATAAAGTTTCAGCCCGTAAGGTTCGTAACACACTGCTGCTGCACCTGATACAGTTAGGTCTCAGTCTTTCCTCGACTATTTATGACCCTTTGGTTACGGAGATCTCAAAAGTCCTTGACAGAGTAACAATTTTACGCATCTGGAGTATACTTTATGTGTTTATGATCCTTTTCCCCAGATGTTTGAGCCCAC
Organism: Oreochromis aureus; assembly: GCF_013358895.1. Lineage (NCBI taxonomy): Eukaryota > Metazoa > Chordata > Actinopteri > Cichliformes > Cichlidae > Oreochromis > Oreochromis aureus. The sequence continues at coordinate 34,533,763 of NC_052951.1, forward strand.
TTATCTATGGCATTAGAGACCAAATGATCAGAGGCATCCTCATGTACCATCTGTGCTGTCGAATAAAAACTCTGAGTAATCCTAGCAACGGCCAATGTGTCAAATTAAGCTAAGATTTGAAGTACAGGTTATTCTAAAGTAACACAAGAGAATATAAACAACAGAAGTAACTGCAGAAACATTACGATAATTAGTCTATTATACAACTGTAAATTAATAATAAACAAAGTTGCTTAGTTTGAAACTTCAGTCATCTCTTCATAGTGCAAGTCGTTGTTCAAACAGACTCATCATAATTTACTGTGTTTGGAGCACATAGCACACCTGCAATCTACTTTACAAGAGAAATAAAACTGAGCTTTACTTTTCTGGACAATTCACCAGTCAGTGTTTTTTCTTTTTCTTTTTTGCAGCTCAGTTACTATTTGACTTGAAATTTACATCTGTACATGTCTAAAAATGGGATGAAAGTGCAGAATTTAATATTTCTTTATTTGCAGGTATGCTTGAAGATGCCTTTATAAATTGTATATGTTTATAACCGCTTACTTTTCCATGTCTATTACTCCTTCTACTGTTAAAAATCTATGTTTTTGTATATGGGACTCTTTCGAAAAAAGAACAGCTCAAGCTCTATGAGACAACCTATTTCAATAAAAGACTTAATCATCATCATCATCTCAAATTAAATTTCTCAAATGGATTCTGCACATTCTGAATCCAACCATATATGATTAAAAACTGTAAATTATATTAGGGTACCACAACAATAGCAGCGCTTTTAAGGCTCACCCTAAAGGTCAGACTAGACAGCAAAACTGTAATTTTCAATGCAATTTATTTTCTTCATATAGCGCAACACAGCAACAGTTGCCTCAAGGTGCTTTTATACTGTAAGGTAAAGAGTGTACACTAATACAATAATAACCCCAGAACCAGGGACAGAAAGGATGAGCCAGCTGTGGTGTTTTGTTGGGGGTGAGGAGATTTCTCATTTCTCATCTACACGTATATTTGTTGATAGAAATAAATTGAAGGAAAGGTTTGAAAACTTTGCACTTTAAAAATTTCAAAGAAAAGCATTTTAGTTGTATGCAAGTAAAGACTATACTCAAAATAAGCGGGCCAAGTGAGAACTTCAATAATTCAGTAATAATCAATATGTTGATTAGAAAAGTACCTTTAAGGCTCACACAAGTACTTCCACAACACAGAAATATAACAAATTTAATGTCCCTTGATGGCCTGAGATTCCTCACAACACTGAACTGGATAACTGGTTAAGAAAATGGATGAAAGAATCTCTAACACAATCTAAGACCACATCCAGGACTACGGGAATAAAGTCACTATTGTTATAAGGAAAGCACAGGTTTTCTAAAGCACTCTGAGTGCTCCGAGTAGAAGAGCGCTACATAAGAACCAGTCCATTTACCATTTACCAGTTCACATGAGACTGTATGACCTCTGGAACTCAATTCAAAATATTACTGAATGAATAATAAAATTATGTTTACTTGGTAGTTCAGCAAATGTGAGTTTTTAAACTGGTTCAAGCCTGTAACAAAAGAGGACGCCCAGACACACCAAAGGATGAATTTGTTAGGCAGAAATATTAACAACTTGTTACAAACAAATCACATAAATCCCAGAGGTATACAGTTTACAGCTGTGAAGTGTACGTCGATACATGCATGAGTATTTCTTCTTCAGTCACCTTTTTCACCCACTGTGTGTTTATACACCTCTCTGCATTGAATAGTCACTTATTATTCATCTTTGGATCTCTTCCACAGCGTGTCTTTGTCCTGTCTTCATCCACTCACCCCCAGCAGATGGCCGCCCCTCCCTGAGTCTAGTCCAGCTGGAGGTTACTTCCTGTTTTTCCTTCCCTCTGTCACTAAAGCACTTGCTCAAAGCGGGTCATATGATTGTTGGGCTTTTCTGTTTTCTTTGTACTATTGTAGGATCTTTATTTTATCATAGATAAAGTGCCTTGACGCAACTGTTGTTGTGATTTGGCAGTATATCAACTGAATTGAATAGAATTGAATAGAATAGATGATAGTCTCCTATTCACAGCCACGATGGTCGTTTGCACTGTTTCCTCCTTTCACAAATGAGACTGTTTGAATTTTAGCTTTGCACAGTTCCAAACTTAACCCTGATGAATCACTACTGAACTACACAACTTAAAGCAGACCTGTTATAGTACCTGTACTCCCCTCTGCAAGTCCAAGATGTCTCATTGTTTAGGGGGCTGTTACACCACAGCTCTGAAATGGGATTTATAGCCCCGCAAATACACTTTTTGGTCAGACAGAGGTTTACACCCACGCAACCCAGATAGCAAGGAAACATTGAAACAATGTTGAGTCAATATCAGGCGATGTCATTGAAGCAACGTTGAAGTGTGACGTTGACCCAACGTCACTCTTGCACCCATTTTTAACGTTGAAACAACGTCAGGTTTTGATGTTGAATCAATGTTGAAACCTGACATTGATTCTACGTTATATTTTCTAACACTGTTGACACTGAAACAATGTCAGATTCTGATATTGAAACACTGTTGAGCTATGGTATTGATTTTCCACCTCTTTCGCACAGTTGCTTTTTATTGAAAAAAAAACAAAAAAACAAAAAAGGTCAATAGACATGTATCATTTGCAAAATACTTTATTAAAAGACAAAGTTTCCTATTTACATTTCTGTTTCACGTCACTTTTTATTATTTACTCCGGGATGGGGATGGATGATGTGCGTCCCTGCGCCACCCGCACGATCTGGAGCATATCTGAGCCATTTCTGGACTGCTTGAGCAAAGACCAACTCAGACATAGAGTTCGCCCCTACCTGCTGCGCCAGGCCATCTAGGACAAAAAATACACACACACAAAAAAAAAAAAGACAAAAAAGGGAATTAGAGCACATGAATAAGCTCTTGTTAACTGTCTTCAGCAGGGAGAAAGTATGTAAACTCCTAGGCTGATAAACATGAAAGTCACCAGGCGGAAATCAGTAAACTGCTGCATTTGATTCCCAAAGAGCTATAAGCTGAAAATGTGATATGTCTTAGCATGGTGTGCCGTGTATCCTTTAAAAAAAAAAAAAAAAGAAAACATGGGGTCCTCGGGCTGTACAAAGTGTACAACCCGAGGACAAAACAAGCCGAAGACCAAAGACTCTATCTCCAGATTAACCGGACATGAAAGTCTTGTTATTAAGAAGGACAAAGTAATATAGCAAAAAAAAAAACATAGGAAATGTGAAACGCACCCAGCACATCAATTGATCCCTTTATTGTTCACTTTAGGCTCCTAAAACTACAATAAATGTTAAAACTTACCAAATATGCATCTGCACAGCGCTGTCTCTTTAAATGCCCTTTTTGCTTTGTCTGGTCCTTGGTTTTTCCCTGCCCAGTTGAGTACAGAGGCCAGCTCCTTTGTAATGGCATAAACCATTACACGGCGGACTCGCACCTCCAGTGTGGTCCAGCAGCACCAATCAACGCAAAGCGTCTCACCTATAGACACATTTTATGAGATGGAATTAGCGTGTCTCATGTCTTAAATGTGTATGCAAGTGCTTGTGTGTTTACTTCATGTAATTGATGATAGAAACATGTCATTTAGTTTTCCCTAAAGCCTGATTTTCAAGTCATACAAAGAATAAACCAAAGTATTGGCAGTACAATGTATTTCTATTCCCTTTTGTTGGATATTCATTTGTTAGTTCTTGTAACTGCTAAAAGTGTTTACTAGTTTTTGCCTGTCACATATATTTGTTGTACCATGTAAACTGTGAAATTCCAAGATTTTCAAACTTGCCTTGTAATAGTGGCCTCACAGAGTCTCTGGAATCTACAGAAAAAAAAAATCACAACAAGATGACATTCAGGAGTATAAATTGGGGTTTTTTTTAGATAAGAGTACAATGACATTGTGATGCAGCTTTAAAGCTTTTTTAAAAGCATACCATCTATAGGGAAGACATCATACTGCATGCTGGCGAGATCGCAACGCTGTGTCGGTTTGTGCCGGAGTGGCGAAAGGTGCCGGAAGCTGGGTGGGGCATTATGATGGTTGCTATCAGTGGGCTGGGGGGCAGACTGCGGAGTGATGAGGGCTGTTTAGAAAAGATAATTTTTAAGTATTTAAGAATACAGACAACTTGTCAAAAAAGTTTCCTCGTGTCAGACACAGATATGTACACAGACACTAGACAGTATTTTATTACCTGGTATTTTCACTCGAGGGGCCTGGGGAAACCATTTTTTTTGTAGGCTGCTCATCCTCTGAGTCCGTATATATGTACAGGGATTTGGTCTAAAGAAAAGAAATTAAAAACGGTCTTAAGTAATTGTAAATATGCTTTTGGCATATTGTTTCCTAAAGTTAGTTTGATTTCTAACAACACACACAGGAAACAGAGACGTGCAAGAAGGTACAGTATACAATGAATTTTTGAAGTGCACAAGTGTACACGGCTTTGCATTTTAAAAAGTTTACAAACTTCCACTTTTTGGACTATATTATGTGGTGATATTGCAGTATGCAAGCACCATAGATATGTATAAAAGACAAGATCATAAATTCTTAACAATCAAAGATATGTTTGTGAATAAAAAGGTTTTACTTGTGCTTTCTTTTAAGACTGGTCAGGGTTTCTTCTTCGGACTGAAGGTCAGATGTATCACAGCGTTCACGTGGATATCTCTGAAGACTGCGTTCTGCTTCGTGAAATGTGCCTGAAATACAAACACAATGTACGGCCAGACATACATTACGTGTGGACAAAAGGTGCAAACGCATAGAAAAATCAGCGGTTTCAAAAATACGCTGGTGCGTGTGGACGTAGCCTTATTCATTATTCAAGGCACAAAGCGGAAAGTCATGTATGCGGCGTGCAGCGTACAGTCACGTGGGCATGCTGCGTGAGCATTCGAACTGAGTCTAAAGTTTTCGTGTGCAAATTGAAGCGAGTGCTCTCCAATCATCAAAAGTAACAAAGTCATTGAACACGTTTATACAGTTAACTTTACGTTTATCAATCATATATCACAGATTTAGAATTTTTGTAGTACTAAGCAACTACAGAGCGAAAGTCTGGGTCAAGCGCCGAGGCGGACGGCAAGAACAAAGGAAACCTCAAGCGTCAAAGCTAGCTTTGTAAGGGAATATAACGAAGAAATTATGAAACAAAAATGTTTTCTTTGTTGATATACTTTGTTCGCAGTGCAATTTATTTGTTGCCGGATTGCAAGAAGTAGACACAATTTCGGGTTCCCACATTTTGTGGGAGCAACGTAAATAACAGTAAAAAAAACCTCGTTAATTTTACTGTTATTCAAATGTAAACATGGAAATAACGAGTAGGAAAAAAAATCATTCATTCTTACCTTATACTAATCGTGGTGCAGGCCAGTGCAGTGCATGACCTGATGCCTTCTCTGGTCAATTCCGCTGAGAGTAAATCGAATGTCCCGCTCTACTGTAGAAGACAATGAATACCTGGGGGATGTACCAATGTGAGAGGGTGGTGCGGAATAGTCCAAGTGATCGCTGCTTTAATTTCCGGTCAACTATACATAAATTGCACGTAGACACGATTTTTTAAAGCTGGTGAACTAGACCAAGTCATTGATAACAAATGAACAATAAATCTACTTTCTCTGGTACTTTATACCCGATCAGTTGCAGTGCAATTTAATGCTCAACTACAAATCGATGGTTTTGATGGTGACCGGAGCGAATGATCGTCAACTATAAATAGAGCGTTTTCTCGACGTTGTTGTTGTCACCTGGTCGACTACAAATAGATCAAATATCAATGACAAAAAAACAACGGTGAATCAACATCGTTACAACGTCTCTATAGTAAGACCGTCGGTTTACCACAGTATTTCAATGTTGTTACAACATTGGCATTTCAACCCCGACCATATACGACGGTTCGGATGAAAAATCAACATAGATTCAATGTCGTCTTGCTATCTGGGTCTTACCTTGAATTTTGTGTGCAGAATAGAATAGCCCTTTACTGTCATTGTACATGTACAACGAAATTGTGGAGTACAGATGCAGATGTGTGCCGTTGCTTTCCTTCATGTTGCATTGTGGTTTTTGTTCGAACAGAATTTGTCATTGAACACCAATTTAAACACAAGACGCTCATTTCAGTTTCATGAGCACTTACCGCCATCTTTACACGTTGTTCTTAGTCCCCTACTGTACACTCTGTACACAAATAACTGTGTCAGTTCCCACCCAGACAATGCAGTCATTAAGTTCGAAGATGATACCACAGTGGTGGGGCTCATCTCTGGGGGAGACGAGACGACGTATAGAGCTGAGGTTCAGAGGCTGTCAGATTTGTGCGCAGACAAAAGCCTGGACCTCAATACCACCAAGACAAAAGAGTTGGTAGTCGACTACAGAAGGAGGAAGTCTGAGCTGCAGCCTGTCAGCATCAACGGGGAGAAAGGAAAGGGTGTCCAGTTTCAAGTTCCTGGGTGTGCACATAGACACAGAGCTCAAACACCTAGTTGATTTTAAAGAAGGCACAACAGTGTCTCCACTTTCAGAGAATCCATAAAAAAATGGACCAGAAGAGGGAGCTGCTGATTGTTTTCTACTTTTGCTCCATTGTGTGCTGACATATTGCATATGTTTGTGGTTCTCCAGCTGCACCATGGCACATAGAAAACCACTTCAGAGGCTCATTAATATGGCCCACAAAAAATGGTAATGGCCTGTATTTGTATAGCTCTTTACTTGGTCCCTAAGGACCCCAAAGCACTTTACACATTCAGTCATTCACCCATTCACACACTGGTGATGGCAAGCTACATTGTAGCCACAGCCACCCTGGGGCGCACTGACAGAGGCGAGGCTGCTGGACACTGGCGCCACCGGGCCCTCTGACCACCACCAGTAGGCAACGGGTGAAGTGTTTTGCCCAAGGACACAACGACCGAGACTGTCAGAGCCGGGGCTCGAACCGGCAACCGTACGATTACAAGATGAACTGCTAACTCCTGAGCCACGATCGCCACATGTCCGAAAACCATTGGACATCCTCTTCTGAGGTCGCAGAGAAACAGACTCAAGAACAGGTTTTACAAAAGGGCAATAGTCCTACTCAGTGCTAACACCTGACCTCATTGGCTACCTCCCTGCACAAAATCCACTTTAAGTTACTGTGTTGTGTTGTGTTGTGGGTAGTGCCGACATGGGACAGGTTTCAGTTTCGTTGTACTGTGTAGCATTGGTGGTGTAACACAAGTAGTGGGCATGTAAGACCATGTTAGTGCTACTTCTAGGCTTCTTTGCATGTAGTATAGGCAATATAGTTACCTTTAACCACAGTACAAGGACAGATGGGAAATATGGGCCAGATCAGACAGGTTCTAGATTCGTAGGACCCAAGGGTGTCTGACAACAGAGGACTTGTACGCAGTAGGTGTAGAAAACAAAATTGCATTTATTACGAGTTAGTAAAGTTTAGCAGGTTGTGCACATTTAACAAAAGTAGAGTGTGCTTCTTGAAAACAAAATAAAAGAAAAGAACCCCACAAATAGTCGACCCAAGGTTGTATTGTGTTTTGTATCCTTTTTTAAAATCAATTTCAGTCTGTCAATGTTCATTAGTCACTCTGTGTGTTTGTAACCAGTCGGGTTACAATCTACCAGTTGGTCCAGCTCTTTGGGCTGGGGCTCGCCATCCAGTACTGGAAAAGGGACCCTCAATTCTGCACAGGTCCTCGAAAACCAGTCCAATCGAAATAAGCAAACGAAAAAAACCTGACCTGGGGACCAAGTCAGAACACAGTAGTTCAACATTTAAGCTATGATGTCTATGACTTATTATTGCTACTAATTGCTTCTAGTGGTTCCAAATTTATCTCAAAATATTATATGTTGTACAACAAATTAATTCTAATTTTCAAAGGAAAAAGTGCACAGGAAACATGTTGGCTTAAGATTTATCAAGTTCCAGCTAAGTAAAGTGCAGATGAAGGCACTTAATTTCACATTGCTAATCCTTAGTGTGCAGAACCACAATTAGCACCATGAGAGAAGTGAACATGTGCTAACATAACAACTTCGCACAAAACCACACATTTTACATCAATACCATGCTAATATGACATGAACCTTTAAAGAACATTTTGTATAAAGTGCAGCAGACTCAGTGCTAATTGCTTTAGCCTCGGACAGGGGCACTTTCATTGTAAAATGGCTAGCGGAAATTAGCATTGGAGCTAGCGGCAAGAAGCATGTTATGCTAGCGCACATGCACTGACTGGGACTTACCATGTGAAGCAGCAAATGCTATACAGGGCTTCACAGTGCTCGCGTGGGCTCACAACCATCAGAATTCACTAATACTCTCCAAGTACTTTCACCGAAAAGGCTTTTACTGTCCAGTTAGCTTCTTTCTCTTTCCGTCTGTATCTCTGGCGTAGCTGACTGGTACACGTAGGTAAACACAGGTGTCCGAGCAGCATACACAGATTGGGGGAGGGGCAGACCAGTCAATGATTGGTTACTCAGTGGATCTAACAAAAACACTCTAATGGAGAAAGTCCTGCCTCCACAATATTTATCCTCATATTAATTAAACTTATGTTTACATGCTTTTATCAGTATTTATTATTGTTACATCCCCCAGGAGGATGTTTCTTCTTTCAACTAACTCCTTATGTTCCACCTCCTCTGTCCTGATTGGATGCGACTCACAGAATCCAGCTAATTGTCAATTAGCAGAGAGCTACTTAAGGCCTGTGGAGCTGTGTTTTTGGGCCCTCTGGCCATTTTGATTGCATACCTGTGCAGGCTTGCATGCCTTTGTGACTTGTATGTGCATTTTTGTGTTCATGTTCAGACTGCCTGTAGGGGAGAGCTGCCTTTGGTTTTGACACCCTGTTTTCTCCTGTTTATGTGTTGTTAGGTAGGTTATGGTTATAGGTTGTATATTTTGTTTTCTTTGGAGTTAGGTCAGTTTCTTCTATTTTCATATCAGGGATGTTTTGTTTGTTATGTTGGCCTTGGCTCTCCCTGAAGTTAACCCTCTGTCTGAACCAGAATTTCAACACTAGCATTAAATAAACCTTTTAAAATTACCATCTTGGCTCCTCCTTCACTATTTACCTTTATGTTCGTCCCTTCAAACCCCCTAGATTAGCCAGGGGACATAACATAAATATTTAATTGCTTTTTATCAATATTTATTCCCATTGTGAAACAAGTATTTTAATCAAAATAGTATCAATATTTCTGCTTTTAATCCAGTTTTTAACACTAGGTTACAACTGGGTATAACTGTCCAGTGACAAAAAAGAATTATAAAGTTACTATAAATGAATCAGTATCAGAACCATCACCCTTTAATAATTTCAACACTCGTGTGTCACTCTCGATGATGAAATATGATACACTTTCTACTGAACGTAAAACAGACCTGCCATACAAATAAAGTTGTATACGTCTTTAATTTTCTTACACAATACTTGTTTGGTCACATATGACGGGATTAATATTTCTCAGTATTTGAGGTATCCATCCACCCATCTCATCTGTCACTCCTACTGCACACCAGACTGTCTCACTGTCCTCATACATCTCCTTGCACCACCCTCAGATACGTCTCTGCCAATCCTTACTTTCTCATGCAGTATCATAGTTCCTCTCTCAGCAGCCAATCATCAGCATCCCTGATCCACAAAGACAGTGCAACATCTGTAGTGCTCGTCTGTTTCACAAACACACTCTGCTGATGCACTTCGATGCTCTTAACCCTTCCCGCTGATTGTCAATGGTGGTTCTTATCGGTAGAGATGTAATACCGTTTGTAATCACAAGCACCGCAATTAGACATGAAATCTGAATGTATCCAACACAGCGGACACAGTGACATTGTCCACAGTGAAAAACTATCCTGGATATGATGAGTTTGCTTCAGAGAGCCGAGCCCAGCTCTGAAGCTGCCTTTACATTTCATTATCATTCAAAACTATTTGTTTGCTCAAAATGAAAAACTTATACTCGTTATTTGAAGGTTTTTTCGTTAGAAAACTTTTGTGAGTTTCTCTTTGGTGCAGTCTTTACTTCTTTCAACTATGTGTTTACATGTATCTCATGGCATTGTTCTCTGTATACCTGCAGCATGCGGTGTTTTGTTTGCCATTTTGATTCAGTTCCATTTACAGAGGCCCTCTAATTCCGCCACGATTCACACCTATCCAATGTATTCACACCTGTTGCTTTCAGAAAACAATGGAACGGTCCAGCTGGCCCGGCCCCCACCCCAGACGGTCAACACTTGCGGCTCCCCATCACCTCTACCACTCAGTAAAGCTCAGCAGTTGACACCTCTCTCCATACTTGAAAGGGATGTAAACAGACTCTCTAAGACACAGGACCCACGCAAAGCAGCTGGGCCAAACTGGGTGCCTCCATCCACCCTGAAGCGCTGTGCTGATCAGTTGTCTACAGTGTTCACTGACACCCTCAACAACTCACTGGAGACACGTCATGAGTCATGGGCCTTAATGTCTGGAGACGCACGAGCATACCGCAAGCAACTAAAAATCTTCCTATGCAAAGAGAGTCACAGCCTGTGGTCCTCGCACTCTGGAAACACTTGGCTGACCTTGGCGTGATTTGAACACGCAACCTTCTGATCTGGAGTCAGACGCGCTACCATTGCGCCACAAGGTCCCACAAAGCGCTGCCTCTCTCCGAAACATCTGAAAATCTCTGCAAAGCCAGTCCGTCTTCTTTCCACACAAGCAATTTTTCAGCAACTTGTTCAACTTGTGAATGCAAAGAAGTTGTGTCAAAGACGCATGTCATTTCAAACCATGCATGTCAACACGCACACATAGCATCTCCACTTATACTTGAAAGGTTCTCCTCTTTGAGAGAAGAGTACAAATCCAGGTGCGAAGTGCGCTTGCAGTAGTCAATCAAAAGCCGAACAAAGTGTCTGTCATTCAGTGCTCGCGCTCTGATCAGCTTTGCCGGCCAGCTAGACAATTCTTAACAATGGATATTTGTTACTGATGCTTGTCAGAGAAAGACAAAGTCTTTGGACAGTGTCTAACAACAAAAGACCTTACTCTGACACACACCTGAGAAGTGATTGCTCAGTAGGGAGTGCTTTTTGTACGTGATGATCTCCAGTCTCCAACAGAACCTGCTCTGGAGGAGGCTCCTTGCGCCGTCTGCACCAAAATGCTATATATGAGGTAGGAGACCAGTTCTGTCAGCCTTGAATGAAATCTTACCTGACTAAAAGACCTTACAGTTCACACACAACACAGTCAATGGTCTCTTCAACGACTGTTAATGGTATTTACCAGAGAAGTGACTTCTGAGTAGGGAGTGGTCTGGTATGTGATGATCTCTAAAAGGACCTGCGCTGTTGGAGCAGGCGTCTCTCACCATGCTCCAAAAGGTGTAGGTGAGCTGAGGGAGCTGTGATGGCCGAGAGGTTAAGGCGTTGGATTTGAAATCCAATGGGGGGCTCCCCGCGCAGGTTCAAACCCTGCTCACAGCGAAAGTCCATTTCGCCAGCGTTCCTTTGACAAAGTAAAGGTTGCAATTAGGCGGAGGAGCTCATATTCAAAAGTTGCAACGGTGTCTTGGGCGCTGAGTGACTGACAGTTTTCAATCACCAGTTCAAACCACTGTACTTAAATACTAATCAGTCCAGTACAAAATTTACATGTCTCCAAGTAGAGTCCTCTTCTTCTCTCCAGGCTTTATAAACAATAATGGTCGGAGATGTCGATCAGTGGTATGTGCACAAAGTTTGAATCAGATATTAATACATCAAAATTGTTGCAGGGGGCTACTTGTTATCACTGCTATAGAAAGGCTAAAATGCCAAATCTTTACCTCTTAATCTTTTCCGGCTACGTTTGTTTTTCAGTTAGGCGACAGTACCTGGGTCCCTGGTCTCCCGGCAAACAGAGCTAGCCATTTGGGTACACCCAAAGCAACACCGTGGTCCAACCGTTTACCATCACTTTAGCAGCAGGTACACCATTGCCTCCATTGTTGTGTTTGTATTAGAAACAAGTCATCTCACGCTGTTAAGCTCACAAAGTGAATGGGCTTTGAAGCAGATGTGCGGTACAGGTTAGAGCAGGGGTCCCCAATCCCAGTCCACGAGGGCCGGTGTCCCTGCAGGTTTTAGATGTGTCCTTGATCCATCACAGCTGATGTAAATGGCTAAATGACCTCCTCAGCATGTCTTGAAGTTCTCCAGAGGCCTGGTAATGAACTAATCATGTGATTCAGGTGTGTGGACCCAGGGTGAGATCTAAAACCTGCAGAGACACCGGCCCTCGTGGACTGGGATTGGGGACCCCTGGGTTAGAGTAACTAGGATTTGGTTCTTAGTCAGGCAACTTCTGGGTTCAGTCTGTTTTGTCCAGTTTTATGAAGGTAAATGGCTCCTTCCTGGTAACCTATCCCAGACTTGTAAGGACGCCTTTCTGAGCACAGTTGTTCAGTACCTCGTGAAAACAGACGCGCCTAGCAGAGGATGGTTTCGATCCATCGACCTCTGGGTTATGGGCCCAGCACGCTTCCGCTGCGCCACTCTGCTCCACACGTGCTGTCAGACTAGCGCTGCTTAAAAGTGGGCCTTGAATAACATCTTGCATGAACAAACAGGGAATTCTGAAAGTGGACAGCACCCGCTTGATTATTGTCTTTTATAAATCTTTGTCACCTCGGCGTTTAATGCTTCAGAGCTTCTTGGACTGCTTGTCAGATCTCGTGTGTGGCCCAACAGATTTTAAGCTAGGGTCACCCAACCATTTCCTCGTTAGCTGCTAACTCTTAAGAATCCCTGAGGTTATTGTGTGAGTCACTGGGTCGCATAGTCACGTATCACGCTTAGAAGTGAAAGCACTGACACTTGGGGTTGCATATCTTTACCGGAAATAAACCCATGAAGTCTCTTCTCTGAACCTTATTTTACCTCATGTTAAGCATAATCGACGTTCTGATTCACAAACACACTCTGCTGATGCACTTCGATGCTCTTAACCCTTCCCGCTGATTGTCAATGGTGGTTCTTATCGGTAGAGATGTAATACCGTTTGTAATCACAAGCACCGCAATTAGACATGAAATCTGAATGTATCCAACACAGCGGACACAGTGACATTGTCCACAGTGAAAACTATCCTGGATATGATGAGTTTGCTTCAGAGAGCCGAGCCCAGCTCTGAAGCTGCCTTTACATTTCATTATCATTCAAAACTATTTGTTTGCTCAAAATGAAAAACTTATACTCGTTATTTGAAGGTTTTTTTCGTTAGAAAACTTTTGTGAGTTTCTCTTTGGTGCAGTCTTTACTTCTTTCAACTATGTGTTTACATGTATCTCATGGCATTGTTCTCTGTATACCTGCAGCATGCGGTGTTTTGTTTGCCATTTTGATTCAGTTCCATTTACAGAGGCCCTCTAATTCCGCTACAATTCACACCTATCCAATGTATTCACACCTGTTGCTTTCAGAAAACAATGGAACGGTCCAGCTGGCCCGGCCCCCACCCCAGACGGTCAACACTTGCGGCTCCCCATCACCTCTACCACTCAGTAAAGCTCAGCAGTTGACACCTCTCTCCATACTTGAAAGGGATGTAAACAGACTCTCTAAGACACAGGACCCCCACGCAAAGCAGCTGGGCCAAACTGGGTGCCTCCATCCACCCTGAAGCGCTGTGCTGATCAGTTGTCTACAGTGTTCACTGACACCCTCAACAACTCACTGGAGACACGTCATGAGTCTTAATGTCTGGAGAGACGCACGAGCATACCGCAAGCAACTAAAAATCTTCCTATGCAAAGAGAGTCACAGCCTGTGGTCCTCGCACTCTGGAAACACTTGGCTGACCTTGACGTGATTTGAACACGCAACCTTCTGATCTGGAGTCAGACGCGCTACCATTGCGCCACAAGGTCCCACAAAGCGCTGCCTCTCTCTGAAACATCTGAAAATCTCTGCAAAGCCAGTCCGTCTTCTTTCCACACAAGCAATTTTTCAGCAACTTGTTCAACTTGTGAATGCAAAGAAGTTGTGTCAAAGACGCATGTCATTTCAAACCATGCATGTCAACACGCACACATAGAATCTCCACTTATACTTGAAAGGTTCTCCTCTTTGAGAGAAGAGTACAAATCCAGGTGCGAAGTGCGCTTGCAGTAGTCAATCAAAAGCCGAACAAAGTGTCTGTCATTCAGTGCTCGCGCTCTGATCAGCTTTGCCGGCCAGCTAGACGAATTCTTAACAATGGATATTTGTTACTGATGCTTGTCAGAGAAAGACAAAGTCTTTGGACAGTGTCTAACAACAAAAGACCTTACTCTGACACACACCTGAGAAGTGATTGCTCAGTAGGGAGTGCTTTTGTACGTGATGATCTCCAGTCTCCAACAGAACCTGCTCTGGAGAGGCTCCTTGCGCCGTCTGCACCAAAATGCTATATATGAGGTAGGAGACCAGTTCTGTCAGCCTTGAATGAAATCTTACCTGACTAAAAGACCTTACAGTTCACACACAACACAATCAATGGTCTCTTCAACGACTGTTAATGGTATTTACCAGAGAAGTGACTTCTGAGTAGGGAGTGGTCTGGTATGTGATGATCTCTAAAAGGACCTGCGCTGTTGGAGCAGGCGTCTCTCACCATGCTCCAAAAGGTGTAGGTGAGCTGAGGGAGCTGTGATGGCCGAGAGGTTAAGGCGTTGGATTTGAAATCCAATGGGGGCCCAGCGCAGGTTCAAACCCTGCTCACAGCGAAAGTCCATTTCGCCAGCGTTCCTTTGACAAAGTAAAGGTTGCAATTAGGCGGAGGAGCTCATATTCAAAAGTTGCAACGGTGTCTTGGGCGCTGAGTGACTGACAGTTTTCAATCACCAGTTCAAACCACTGTACTTAAATACTAATCAGTCCAGTACAAAATTTACATGTCTCCAAGTAGAGTCCCTCTTCTTCTCTCCAGGCTTTATAAACAATAATGGTCGGAGATGTCGATCAGTGGTATGTGCACAAAGTTTGAATCAGATATTAATACATCAAAATTGTTGCAGGGGGCTACTTGTTATCACTGCTATAGAAAGGCTAAAATGCCAAATCTTTACCTCTTAATCTTTTCCGCTACGTTTGTTTCAGTTAGGCGACAGTACCTGGGTCCCTGGTCTCCCGGCAAACAGAGCTAGCCATTTGGGTACACCCAAAGCAACACCGTGGTCCAACCGTTTACCATCACTTTAGCAGCAGGTACACCATTGCCTCCATTGTTGTGTTTGTATTAGAAACAAGTCATCTCACGCTGTTAAGCTCACAAAGTGAATGGGCTTTGAAGCAGATGTGCGGTACAGGTTAGAGTAACTAGGATTTGGTTCTTAGTCAGGCAACTTCTGGGTTCAGTCTGTTTTGTCCAGTTTTATGAAGGTAAATGGCTCCTTCCTGGTAACCTATCCCAGACTTGTAAGGACGCCTTTCTGAGCACAGTTGTTCAGTACCTCGTGAAAACAGACGCGCCTAGCAGAGGATGGTTTCGATCCATCGACCTCTGGGTTATGGGCCCAGCACGCTTCGCTGCGCCACTCTGCTCCACACGTGCTGTCAGACTAGCGCTGCTTAAAAGTGGGCCTTGAATAACATCTTGCATGAACAAACAGGGAATTCTGAAAGTGGACAGCACCCGCTTGATTATTGTCTTTTATAAATCTTTGTCACCTCGGCGTTTAATGCTTCAGAGCTTCTTGGACTGCTTGTCAGATCTCGTAGTGTGCCCAACAGATTTTAAGCTAGGGTCACCCAACCATTTCCTCGTTAGCTGCTAACTCTTAAGAATCCCTGAGGTCATTGTGTGAGTCACTGGGTCGCATAGTCACGTATACGCTTAGAAGTGAAAGCACTGACACTTGGGGTTGCATATCTTTACTTGAAATAAACCCATGAAGTCTCTTCTCTGAACCTTATTTTACCTCATGTTAAGCATAATCGACGTTCTGATTCACAAACACACTCTGCTGATGCACTTCGATGCTCTTAACCCTTCCCGCTGATTGTCAATGGTGGTTCTTATCGGTAGAGATGTAATACCGTTTGTAATCACAAGCACCGCAATTAGACATGAAATCTGAATGTATCCAACACAGCGGACACAGTGACATTGTCCACAGTGAAAACTATCCTGGATATGATGAGTTTGCTTCAGAGAGCCGAGCCCAGCTCTGAAGCTGCCTTTACATTTCATTATCATTCAAAACTATTTGTTTGCTCAAAATGAAAAACTTATACTCGTTATTTGAAGGTTTTTTCGTTAGAAAACTTTTGTGAGTTTCTCTTTGGTGCAGTCTTTACTTCTTTCAACTATGTGTTTACATGTATCTCATGGCATTGTTCTCTGTATACCTGCAGCATGCGGTGTTTTGTTTGCCATTTTGATTCAGTTCCATTTACAGAGGCCCTCTAATTCCTTCACGATTCACACCTATCCAATGTATTCACACCTGTTGCTTTCAGAAAACAATGGAACGGTCCAGCTGGCCCGGCCCCCCACCCCAGACGGTCAACACTTGCGGCTCCCCATCACCTCTACCACTCAGTAAAGCTCAGCAGTTGACACCTCTCTCCATACTTGAAAGGGATGTAAACAGACTCTCTAAGACACAGGACCCACGCAAAGCAGCTGGGCCAAACTGGGTGCCTCCATCCACCCTGAAGCGCTGTGCTGATCAGTTGTCTACAGTGTTCACTGACACCCTCAACAACTCACTGGAGACACGTCATGAGTCTTAATGTCTGGAGAGACTTGCGAGCATACCGCAAGCAACTAAAAATCTTCCTATGCAAAGAGAGTCACAGCCTGTGGTCCTCGCACTCTGGAAACACTTGGCTGACCTTGGCGTGATTTGAACACGCAACCTTCTGATCTGGAGTCAGACGCGCTACCATTGCGCCACAAGGTCCCACAAAGCGCTGCCTCTCTCTGAAACATCTGAAAATCTCTGCAAAGCCAGTCCGTCTTCTTTCCACACAAGCAATTTTTCAGCAACTTGTTCAACTTGTGAATGCAAAGAAGTTGTGTCAAAGACGCATGTCATTTCAAACCATGCATGTCAACACGCACACATAGAATCTCCACTTATACTTGAAAGGTTCTCCTCTTTGAGGGAAGAGTACAAATCCAGGTGTGAAGTGCGCTTGCAGTAGTCAATCAAAAGCCGAACAAAGTGTCTGTCATTCAGTGCTCGCGCTCTGATCAGCTTTGCCGGCCAGCTAGACAATTCTTAACAATGGATATTTGTTACTGATGCTTGTCAGAGAAAGACAAAGTCTTTGGACAGTGTCTAACAACAAAAGACCTTACTCTGACACACACCTGAGAAGTGATTGCTCAGTAGGGAGTGCTTTTATGCGTGATGATCTCCAGTCTCCAACAGAACCTGCTCTGGAGAGGCTCCTTGCGCCGTCTGCACCAAAATGCTATATATGAGGTAGGAGACCAGTTCTGTCAGCCTTGAATGAAATCTTACCTGACTAAAAGACCTTACAGTTCACACACAACACAATCAATGGTCTCTTCAACGACTGTTAATGGTATTTACCAGAGAAGTGACTTCTGAGTAGGGAGTGGTCTGGTATGTGATGATCTCTAAAAGGACCTGCGCTGTTGGAGCAGGCGTCTCTCACCATGCTCCAAAAGGTGTAGGTGAGCTGAGGGAGCTGTGATGGCCGAGAGGTTAAGGCGTTGGATTTGAAATCCAATGGGGGGTCCCCGCGCAGGTTCAAACCCTGCTCACAGCGAAAGTCCATTTCGCCAGCGTTCCTTTTGACAAAGTAAAGGTTGCAATTAGGCGGAGGAGCTCATATTCAAAAGTTGCAACGGTGTCTTGGGCGCTGAGTGACTGACAGTTTTCAATCACCAGTTCAAACCACTGTACTTAAATACTAATCAGTCCAGTACAAAATTTACATGTCTCCAAGTAGAGTCCTCTTCTTCTCTCCAGGCTTTATAAACAATAATGGTCGGAGATGTCGATCAGTGGTATGTGCACAAAGTTTGAATCAGATATTAATACATCAAAATTGTTGCAGGGGCTACTTGTTATCACTGCTATAGAAAGGCTAAAATGCCAAATCTTTACCTCTTAATCTTTTCCGGCCACGTTTGTTTTTCAGTTAGGCGACAGTACCTGGGTCCCTGGTCTCCCGGCAAACAGAGCTAGCCATTTGGTACACCAAAAGCAACACCGTGGTCCAACCGTTTACCATCACTTTAGCAGCAGGTACACCATTGCCTCCATTGTTGTGTTTGTATTAGAAACAAGTCATCTCACGCTGTTAAGCTCACAAAGTGAATGGGCTTTGAAGCAGATGTGCGGTACAGGTTAGAGTAACTAGGATTTGGTTCTTAGTCAGGCAACTTCTGGGTTCAGTCTGTTTTGTCCAGTTTTATGAAGGTAAATGGCTCCTTCCTGGTAACCTATCCCAGACTTGTAAGGGACGCCTTTCTGAGCACAGTTGTTCAGTACCTCGTGAAAACAGGCGCGCCTAGCAGAGGATGGTTTCGATCCATCGACCTCTGGGTTATGGGCCCAGCACGCTTCCGCTGCGCCACTCTGCTCCACACGTGCTGTCAGACTAGCGCTGCTTAAAAGTGGGCCTTGAATAACATCTTGCATGAACAAACAGGGAATTCTGAAAGTGGACAGCACCCGCTTGATTATTGTCTTTTATAAATCTTTGTCACCTCGGCGTTTAATGCTTCAGAGCTTCTTGGACTGCTTGTCAGATCTCGTAATGTGCCCAACAGATTTTAAGCTAGGGTCACCCAACCATTTCCTCGTTAGCTGCTAACTCTTAAGAATCCCTGAGGTCATTGTGTGAGTCACTGGGTCGCATAGTCACGTATACGCTTAGAAGTGAAAGCACTGACACTTGGGGTTGCATATCTTTACTTCGGAAATAAACCCATGAAGTCTCTTCTCTGAACCTTATTTTACCTCATGTTAAGCATAATCGACGTTCTGATTCACAAACACACTCTGCTGATGCACTTGATGCTCTTAACCCTTCCCGCTGATTGTCAATGGTGGTTCTTATCGGTAGAGATGTAATACCGTTTGTAATCACAAGCACCGCAATTAGACATGAAATCTGAATGTATCCAACACAGCGGACACAGTGACATTGTCCACAGTGAAAAACTATCCTGGATATGATGAGTTTGCTTCAGAGAGCCGAGCCCAGCTCTGAAGCTGCCTTTACATTTCATTATCATTCAAAACTATTTGTTTGCTCAAAATGAAAAACTTATACTCGTTATTTGAAGGTTTTTTCGTTAGAAAACTTTTGTGAGTTTCTCTTTGGTGCAGTCTTTACTTCTTTCAACTATGTGTTTACATGTATCTCATGGCATTGTTCTCTGTATACCTGCAGCATGCGGTGTTTTGTTTGCCATTTTGATTCAGTTCCATTTACAGAGGCCCTCTAATTTCGCTACGATTCACACCTATCCAATGTATTCACACCTGTTGCTTTCAGAAAACAATGGAACGGTCCAGCTGGCCCGGCCCCCCACCCCAGACGGTCAACACTTGCGGCTCCCCATCACCTCTACCACTCAGTAAAGCTCAGCAGTTGACACCTCTCTCCATACTTGAAAGGGATGTAAACAGACTCTCTAAGACACAGGACCCACGCAAAGCAGCTGGGCCAAACTGGGTGCCTCCATCCACCCTGAAGCGCTGTGCTGATCAGTTGTCTACAGTGTTCACTGACACCTCAACAACTCACTGGAGACACGTCATGAGTCATGGGCCTTAATGTCTGGAGAGGCGCACGAGCATACCGCAAGCAACTAAAAATCTTCCTATGCAAAGAGAGTCACAGCCTGTGGTCCTCGCACTCTGGAAACACTTGGCTGACCTTGGCGTGATTTGAACACGCAACCTTCTGATCTGGAGTCAGACGCGCTACCATTGCGCCACAAGGTCCCCAAAGCGCTGCCTCTCTCCGAAACATCTGAAAATCTCTGCAAAGCCAGTCCGTCTTCTTTCCACACAAGCAATTTTTCAGCAACTTGTTCAACTTGTGAATGCAAAGAAGTTGTGTCAAAACGCATGTCATTTCAAACCATGCATGTCAACACGCACACATAGAATCTCCACTTATACTTGAAAGGTTCTCCTCTTTGAGAGAAGAGTACAAATCCAGGTGTGAAGTGCGCTTGCAGTAGTCAATCAAAAGCCGAACAAAGTGTCTGTCATTCAGTGCTCGCGCTCTGATCAGCTTTGCCGGCCAGCTAGGCAATTCTTAACAATGGATATTTGTTACTGATGCTTGTCAGAGAAAGACAAAGTCTTTGGACAGTGTCTAACAACAAAAGACCTTACTCTGACACACACCTGAGAAGTGATTGCTCAGTAGGGAGTGCTTTTGTGCGTGATGATCTCCAGTCTCCAACAGAACCTGCTCTGAGAGGCTCCTTGCGCCGTCTGCACCAAAATGCTATATATGAGGTAGGAGACCAGTTCTGTCAGCCTTGAATGAAATCTTACCTGACTAAAAGACCTTACAGTTCACACACAACACAGTCAATGGTCTCTTCAACGACTGTTAATGGTATTTACCAGAGAAGTGACTTCTGAGTAGGGAGTGGTCTGGTATGTGATGATCTCTAAAAGGACCTGCGCTGTTGGAGCAGGCGTCTCTCACCATGCTCCAAAAGGTGTAGGTGAGCTGAGGGAGCTGTGATGGCCGAGAGGTTAAGGCGTTGGATTTGAAATCAATGGGGGCTCCCAGCGCAGGTTCAAACCCTGCTCACAGCGAAAGTCCATTTCGCCAGCGTTCCTTTGACAAAGTAAAGGTTGCAATTAGGCGGAGGAGCTCATATTCAAAAGTTGCAACGGTGTCTTGGGCGCTGAGTGACTGACAGTTTTCAATCACCAGTTCAAACCACTGTACTTAAATACTAATCAGTCCAGTACAAAATTTACATGTCTCCAAGTAGAGTCCCTCTTCTTCTCTCCAGGCTTTATAAACAATAATGGTCGGAGATGTCGATCAGTGGTATGTGCACAAAGTTTGAATCAGATATTAATACATCAAAATTGTTGCAGGGGCTACTTGTTATCACTGCTATAGAAAGGCTAAAATGCCAAATCTTTACCTCTTAATCTTTTCCGGCTACGTTTGTTTTCAGTTAGGCGACAGTACCTGGGTCCCTGGTCTCCCGGCAAACAGAGCTAGCCATTTGGGTACACCCAAAGCAACACCGTGGTCCAACCGTTTACCATCACTTTAGCAGCAGGTACACCATTGCCTCCATTGTTGTGTTTGTATTAGAAACAAGTCATCTCACGCTGTTAAGCTCACAAAGTGAATGGGCTTTGAAGCAGATGTGCGGTACAGGTTAGAGTAACTAGGATTTGGTTCTTAGTCAGGCAACTTCTGGGTTCAGTCTGTTTTGTCCAGTTTTATGAAGGTAAATGGCTCCTTCCTGGTAACCTATCCCAGACTTGTAAGGGCGCCTTTCTGAGCACAGTTGTTCAGTACCTCGTGAAAACAGACAGCGCCTAGCAGAGGATGGTTTCGATCCATCGACCTCTGGGTTATGGGCCCAGCACGCTTCGCTGCGCCACTCTGCTCCACACGTGCTGTCAGACTAGCGCTGCTTAAAAGTGGGCCTTGAATAACATCTTGCATGAACAAACAGGGAATTCTGAAAGTGGACAGCACCCGCTTGATTATTGTCTTTTATAAATCTTTGTCACCTCGGCGTTTAATGCTTCAGAGCTTCTTGGACTGCTTGTCAGATCTCGTAATGTGCCCAACAGATTTTAAGCTAGGGTCACCCAACCATTTCCTCGTTAGCTGCTAACTCTTAAGAATCCCTGAGGTCATTGTGTGAGTCACTGGGTCGCATAGTCACGTATACGCTTAGAAGTGAAAGCACTGACACTTGGGGTTGCATATCTTTACTTGGAAATAAACCCATGAAGTCTCTTCTCTGAACCTTATTTTACCTCATGTTAAGCATAATCGGCGTTCTGATTCACAAACACACTCTGCTGATGCACTTGATGCTCTTAACCTTTCCGCTGATTGTCAATGGTGGTTCTTATCGGTAGAGATGTAATACCGTTTGTAATCACAAGCACCGCAATTAGACATGAAATCTGAATGTATCCAACACAGCGGACACAGTGACATTGTCCACAGTGAAAAACTATCCTGGATATGATGAGTTTGCTTCAGAGAGCCGAGCCCAGCTCTGAAGCTGCCTTTACATTTCATTATCATTCAAAACTATTTGTTTGCTCAAAATGAAAAACTTATACTCGTTATTTGAAGGTTTTTTCGTTAGAAAACTTTTGTGAGTTTCTCTTTGGTGCAGTCTTTACTTCTTTCAACTATGTGTTTACATGTATCTCATGGCATTGTTCTCTGTATACCTGCAGCATGCGGTGTTTTGTTTGCCATTTTGATTCAGTTCCATTTACAGAGGCCCTCTAATTCCGCTTCTGATTCACACCTATCCAATGTATTCACACCTGTTGCTTTCAGAAAACAATGGAGCGGTCCAGCTGGCCCGGCCCCCCACCCCAGACGGTCAACACTTGCGGCTCCCCATCACCTCTACCACTCAGTAAAGCTCAGCAGTTGACACCTCTCTCCATACTTGAAAGGGATGTAAACAGACTCTCTAAGACACAGGACCCACGCAAAGCAGCTGGGCCAAACTGGGTGCCTCCATCCACCCTGAAGCGCTGTGCTGATCAGTTGTCTACAGTGTTCACTGACACCCTCAACAACTCACTGGAGACACGTCATGAGTCATGGGCCTTAATGTCTGGAGAGGCATGCGAGCATACCGCAAGCAACTAAAAATCTTCCTATGCAAAGAGAGTCACAGCCTGTGGTCCTCGCACTCTGGAAACACTTGGCTGACCTTGGCGTGATTTGAACACGCAACCTTCTGATCTGGAGTCAGGCCGCGCTACCATTGCGCCACAAGGTCCCCAAAGCGCTGCCTCTCTCCGAAACATCTGAAAATCTCTGCAAAGCCAGTCCGTCTTCTTTCCACACAAGCAATTTTTCAGCAACTTGTTCAACTTGTGAATGCAAAGAAGTTGTGTCAAAGACGCATGTCATTTCAAACCATGCATGTCAACACGCACACATAGAATCTCCACTTATACTTGAAAGGTTCTCCTCTTTGAGAGAAGAGTACAAATCCAGGTCTTGAAGTGCGCTTGCAGTAGTCAATCAAAAGCCGAACAAAGTGTCTGTCATTCAGTGCTCGCGCTCTGATCAGCTTTGCCGACCAGCTAGGCGAATTCTTAACAATGGATATTTGTTACTGATGCTTGTCAGAGAAAGACAAAGTCTTTGGACAGTGTCTAACAACAAAAGACCTTACTCTGACACACACCTGAGAAGTGATTGCTCAGTAGGGAGTGCTTTTGTACGTGATGATCTCCAGTCTCCAACAGAACCTGCTCTGGAGAGGCTCCTTGCGCCGTCTGCACCAAAATGCTATATATGAGGTAGGAGACCAGTTCTGTCAGCCTTGAATGAAATCTTACCTGACTAAAAGACCTTACAGTTCACACACAACACAGTCAATGGTCTCTTCAACGACTGTTAATGGTATTTACCAGAGAAGTGACTTCTGAGTAGGGAGTGGTCTGGTATGTGATGATCTCTAAAAGGACCTGCGCTGTTGGAGCAGGCGTCTCTCACCATGCTCCAAAAGGTGTAGGTGAGCTGAGGGAGCTGTGATGGCCGAGAGGTTAAGGCGTTGGATTTGAAATCAATGGGGGCTCCCAGCGCAGGTTCAAACCCTGCTCACAGCGAAAGTCCATTTCGCCAGCGTTCCTTTGACAAAGTAAAGGTTGCAATTAGGCGGAGGAGCTCATATTCAAAAGTTGCAGCGGTGTCTTGGGCGCTGAGTGACTGACAGTTTTCAATCACCAGTTCAAACCACTGTACTTAAATACTAATCAGTCCAGTACAAAATTTACATGTCTCCAAGTAGAGTCCCTCTTCTTCTCTCCAGGCTTTATAAACAATAATGGTCGGAGATGTCGATCAGTGGTATGTGCACAAAGTTTGAATCAGATATTAATACATCAAAATTGTTGCAGGGGCTACTTGTTATCACTGCTATAGAAAGGCTAAAATGCCAAATCTTTACCTCTTAATCTTTTCCGGCTACGTTTGTTTTTCAGTTAGGCGACAGTACCTGGGTCCCTGGTCTCCCGGCAAACAGAGCTAGCCATTTGGGTACACCCAAAGCAACACCGTGGTCCAACCGTTTACCATCACTTTAGCAGCAGGTACACCATTGCCTCCATTGTTGTGTTTGTATTAGAAACAAGTCATCTCACGCTGTTAAGCTCACAAAGTGAATGGGCTTTGAAGCAGATGTGCGGTACAGGTTAGAGTAACTAGGATTTGGTTCTTAGTCAGGCAACTTCTGGGTTCAGTCTGTTTTGTCCAGTTTTATGAAGGTAAATGGCTCCTTCCTGGTAACCTATCCCAGACTTGTAAGGGCGCCTTTCTGAGCACAGTTGTTCAGTACCTCGTGAAAACAGGCGCGCCTAGCAGAGGATGGTTTCGATCCATCGACCTCTGGGTTATGGGCCCATGCGCTTCCGCTGCGCCACTCTGCTCCACACGTGCTGTCAGACTAGCGCTGCTTAAAAGTGGGCCTTGAATAACATCTTGCATGAACAAACAGGGAATTCTGAAAGTGGACAGCACCCGCTTGATTATTGTCTTTTATAAATCTTTGTCACCTCGGCGTTTAATGCTTCAGAGCTTCTTGGACTGCTTGTCAGATCTAGGTGTGTGTGCCCAACAGATTTTAAGCTAGGGTCACCCAACCATTTCCTCGTTAGCTGCTAACTCTTAAGAATCCCTGAGGTCATTGTGTGAGTCACTGGGTCGCATAGTCACGTATCACGCTTAGAAGTGAAAGCACTGACACTTGGGGTTGCATATCTTTACTTGGAAATAAACCCATGAAGTCTCTTCTCTGAACCTTATTTTACCTCATGTTAAGCATAATCGACGTTCTGATTCACAAACACACTCTGCTGATGCACTTGATGCTCTTAACCCTTCCCGCTGATTGTCAATGGTGGTTCTTATCGGTAGAGATGTAATACCGTTTTGTAATCACAAGCACCGCAATTAGACATGAAATCTGAATGTATCCAACACAGCGGACACAGTGACATTGTCCACAGTGAAAAACTATCCTGGATATGATGAGTTTGCTTCAGAGAGCCGAGCCCAGCTCTGAAGCTGCCTTTACATTCATTATCATTCAAAACTATTTGTTTGCTCAAAATGAAAAACTTATACTCGTTATTTGAAGGTTTTTTCGTTAGAAAACTTTTGTGAGTTTCTCTTTGGTGCAGTCTTTACTTCTTTCAACTATGTGTTTACATGTATCTCATGGCATTGTTCTCTGTATACCTGCAGCATGCGGTGTTTTGTTTGCCATTTTGATTCAGTTCCATTTACAGAGGCCCTCTAATTCCGCTTCGATTCACACCTATCCAATGTATTCACACCTGTTGCTTTCAGAAAACAATGGAGCGGTCCAGCTGGCCCGGCCCCCACCCCAGACGGTCAACACTTGCGGCTCCCCATCACCTCTACCACTCAGTAAAGCTCAGCAGTTGACACCTCTCTCCATACTTGAAAGGGATGTAAACAGACTCTCTAAGACACAGGACCCACGCAAAGCAGCTGGGCCAAACTGGGTGCCTCCATCCACCCTGAAGCGCTGTGCTGATCAGTTGTCTACAGTGTTCACTGACACCCTCAACAACTCACTGGAGACACGTCATGAGTCATGGGCCTTAATGTCTGGAGGCACGCACGAGCATACCGCAAGCAACTAAAAATCTTCCTATGCAAAGAGAGTCACAGCCTGTGGTCCTCGCACTCTGGAAACACTTGGCTGACCTTGGCGTGATTTGAACACGCAACCTTCTGATCTGGAGTCAGGCGCTACCATTGCGCCACAAGGTCCCCAAAGCGCTGCCTCTCTCCGAAACATCTGAAAATCTCTGCAAAGCCAGTCCGTCTTCTTTCCACACAAGCAATTTTTCAGCAACTTGTTCAACTTGTGAATGCAAAAAGTTGTGTCAAAGACGCATGTCATTTCAAACCATGCATGTCAACACGCACACATAGAATCTCCACTTATACTTGAAAGGTTCTCCTCTTTGAGAGAAGAGTACAAATCCAGGTGCGAAGTGCGCTTGCAGTAGTCAATCAAAAGCCGAACAAAGTGTCTGTCATTCAGTGCTCGCGCTCTGATCAGCTTTGCCGGCCAGCTAGGCAATTCTTAACAATGGATATTTGTTACTGATGCTTGTCAGAGAAAGACAAAGTCTTTGGACAGTGTCTAACAACAAAAGACCTTACTCTGACACACACCTGAGAAGTGATTGCTCAGTAGGGAGTGCTTTTATGCGTGATGATCTCCAGTCTCCAACAGAACCTGCTCTGAGAGGCTCCTTGCGCCGTCTGCACCAAAATGCTATATATGAGGTAGGAGACCAGTTCTGTCAGCCTTGAATGAAATCTTACCTGACTAAAAGACCTTACAGTTCACACACAACACAATCAATGGTCTCTTCAACGACTGTTAATGGTATTTACCAGAGAAGTGACTTCTGAGTAGGGAGTGGTCTGGTATGTGATGATCTCTAAAAGGACCTGCGCTGTTGGAGCAGGCGTCTCTCACCATGCTCCAAAAGGTGTAGGTGAGCTGAGGGAGCTGTGATGGCCGAGAGGTTAAGGCGTTGGATTTGAAATCCAATGGGGGCTCCCAGCGCAGGTTCAAACCCTGCTCACAGCGAAAGTCCATTTCGCCAGCGTTCCTTTGACAAAGTAAAGGTTGCAATTAGGCGGAGGAGCTCATATTCAAAAGTTGCAGCGGTGTCTTGGGCGCTGAGTGACTGACAGTTTTCAATCACCAGTTCAAACCACTGTACTTAAATACTAATCAGTCCAGTACAAAATTTACATGTCTCCAAGTAGAGTCCCTCTTCTTCTCTCCAGGCTTTATAAACAATAATGGTCGGAGATGTCGATCAGTGGTATGTGCACAAAGTTTGAATCAGATATTAATACATCAAAATTGTTGCAGGGGCTACTTGTTATCACTGCTATAGAAAGGCTAAAATGCCAAATCTTTACCTCTTAATCTTTTCCGGCTACGTTTGTTTTTCAGTTAGGCGACAGTACCTGGGTCCCTGGTCTCCCGGCAAACAGAGCTAGCCATTTGGGTACACCCAAAGCAACACCGTGGTCCAACCGTTTACCATCACTTTAGCAGCAGGTACACCATTGCCTCCATTGTTGTGTTTGTATTAGAAACAAGTCATCTCACGCTGTTAAGCTCACAAAGTGAATGGGCTTTGAAGCAGATGTGCGGTACAGGTTAGAGTAACTAGGATTTGGTTCTTAGTCAGGCAACTTCTGGGTTCAGTCTGTTTTGTCCAGTTTTATGAAGGTAAATGGCTCCTTCCTGGTAACCTATCCCAGACTTGTAAGGGCGCCTTTCTGAGCACAGTTGTTCAGTACCTCGTGAAAACAGGCGCGCCTAGCAGAGGATGGTTTCGATCCATCGACCTCTGGGTTATGGGCCCAGCATGCGCTTCCGCTGCGCCACTCTGCTCCACACGTGCTGTCAGACTAGCGCTGCTTAAAAGTGGGCCTTGAATAACATCTTGCATGAACAAACAGGGAATTCTGAAAGTGGACAGCACCCGCTTGATTATTGTCTTTTATAAATCTTTGTCACCTCGGCGTTTAATGCTTCAGAGCTTCTTGGACTGCTTGTCAGATCTCGTGTGTGCCCAACAGATTTTAAGCTAGGGTCACCCAACCATTTCCTCGTTAGCTGCTAACTCTTAAGAATCCCTGAGGTCATTGTGTGAGTCACTGGGTCGCATAGTCACGTATACGCTTAGAAGTGAAAGCACTGACACTTGGGGTTGCATATCTTTACTCGGAAATAAACCCATGAAGTCTCTTCTCTGAACCTTATTTTACCTCATGTTAAGCATAATCGACGTTCTGATTCACAAACACACTCTGCTGATGCACTTGATGCTCTTAACCCTTCCGCTGATTGTCAATGGTGGTTCTTATCGGTAGAGATGTAATACCGTTTGTAATCACAAGCACCGCAATTAGACATGAAATCTGAATGTATCCAACACAGCGGACACAGTGACATTGTCCACAGTGAAAAACTATCCTGGATATGATGAGTTTGCTTCAGAGAGCCGAGCCCAGCTCTGAAGCTGCCTTTACATTCATTATCATTCAAAACTATTTGTTTGCTCAAAATGAAAAACTTATACTCGTTATTTGAAGTTTTTTTTCGTTAGAAAACTTTTGTGAGTTTCTCTTTGGTGCAGTCTTTACTTCTTTCAACTATGTGTTTACATGTATCTCATGGCATTGTTCTCTGTATACCTGCAGCATGCGGTGTTTTGTTTGCCATTTTGATTCAGTTCCATTTACAGAGGCCCTCTAATTCCGCTCTCGATTCACACCTATCCAATGTATTCACACCTGTTGCTTTCAGAAAACAATGGAGCGGTCCAGCTGGCCCGGCCCCCCACCCCAGACGGTCAACACTTGCGGCTCCCCATCACCTCTTGTAAAAAATATACTTGAAAGGGATGTAAACAGACTCTCTAAGACACAGGACCCACGCCAAAGCAGCTGGGCCAAACTGGGTGCCTCCATCCACCCTGAAGCGCTGTGCTGATCAGTTGTCTACAGTGTTCACTGACACCCTCAACAACTCACTGGAGACACGTCATGAGTCATGGGCCTTAATGTCTGGAGAGGCGCATGCGAGCATACCGCAAGCAACTAAAAATCTTCCTATGCAAAGAGAGTCACAGCCTGTGGTCCTCGCACTCTGGAAACACTTGGCTGACCTTGGCGTGATTTGAACACGCAACCTTCTGATCTGGAGTCAGGCGCGCTACCATTGCGCCACAAGGTCCCCAAAGCGCTGCTCTCTCCGAAACATCTGAAAATCTCTGCAAAGCCAGTCCGTCTTCTTTCCACACAAGCAATTTTTCAGCAACTTGTTCAACTTGTGAATGCAAAGAAGTTGTGTCAAAGACGCATGTCATTTCAAACCATGCATGTCAACACGCACACATAGAATCTCCACTTATACTTGAAAGGTTCTCCTCTTTGAGAGAAGAGTACAAATCCAGGTGTGAAGTGCGCTTGCAGTAGTCAATCAAAAGCCGAACAAAGTGTCTGTCATTCAGTGCTCGCGCTCTGATCAGCTTTGCCGACCAGCTAGGCAATTCTTAACAATGGATATTTGTTACTGATGCTTGTCAGAGAAAGACAAAGTCTTTGGACAGTGTCTAACAACAAAAGACCTTACTCTGACACACACCTGAGAAGTGATTGCTCAGTAGGGAGTGCTTTTGTGCGTGATGATCTCCAGTCTCCAACAGAACCTGCTCTGAGAGGCTCCTTGCGCCGTCTGCACCAAAATGCTATATATGAGGTAGGAGACCAGTTCTGTCAGCCTTGAATGAAATCTTACCTGACTAAAAGACCTTACAGTTCACACACAACACAGTCAATGGTCTCTTCAACGACTGTTAATGGTATTTACCAGAGAAGTGACTTCTGAGTAGGGAGTGGTCTGGTATGTGATGATCTCTAAAAGGACCTGCGCTGTTGGAGCAGGCGTCTCTCACCATGCTCCAAAAGGTGTAGGTGAGCTGAGGGAGCTGTGATGGCCGAGAGGTTAAGGCGTTGGATTTGAAATCCAATGGGGGCTCCCAGCGCGAGGTTCAAACCCTGCTCACAGCGAAAGTCCATTTCGCCAGCGTTCCTTTGACAAAGTAAAGGTTGCAATTAGGCGGAGGAGCTCATATTCAAAAGTTGCAGCGGTGTCTTGGGCGCTGAGTGACTGACAGTTTTCAATCACCAGTTCAAACCACTGTACTTAAATACTAATCAGTCCAGTACAAAATTTACATGTCTCCAAGTAGAGTCCCTCTTCTTCTCTCCAGGCTTTATAAACAATAATGGTCGGAGATGTCGATCAGTGGTATGTGCACAAAGTTTGAATCAGATATTAATACATCAAAATTGTTGCAGGGGGCTACTTGTTATCACTGCTATAGAAAGGCTAAAATGCCAAATCTTTACCTCTTAATCTTTTCGGCTACGTTTGTTTTTTTCAGTTAGGCGACAGTACCTGGGTCCCTGGTCTCCCGGCAAACAGAGCTAGCCATTTGGGTACACCCAAAGCAACACCGTGGTCCAACCGTTTACCATCACTTTAGCAGCAGGTACACCATTGCCTCCATTGTTGTGTTTGTATTAGAAACAAGTCATCTCACGCTGTTAAGCTCACAAAGTGAATGGGCTTTGAAGCAGATGTGCGGTACAGGTTAGAGTAACTAGGATTTGGTTCTTAGTCAGGCAACTTCTGGGTTCAGTCTGTTTTGTCCAGTTTTATGAAGGTAAATGGCTCCTTCCTGGTAACCTATCCCAGACTTGTAAGGGACGCCTTTCTGAGCACAGTTGTTCAGTACCTCGTGAAAACAGGCGCGCCTAGCAGAGGATGGTTTCGATCCATCGACCTCTGGGTTATGGGCCCAGCACGCTTCCGCTGCGCCACTCTGCTCCACACGTGCTGTCAGACTAGCGCTGCTTAAAAGTGGGCCTTGAATAACATCTTGCATGAACAAACAGGGAATTCTGAAAGTGGACAGCACCCGCTTGATTATTGTCTTTTATAAATCTTTGTCACCTCGGCGTTTAATGCTTCAGAGCTTCTTGGACTGCTTGTCAGATCTCGTGTCTTGGCCCAACAGATTTTAAGCTAGGGTCACCCAACCATTTCCTCGTTAGCTGCTAACTCTTAAGAATCCCTGAGGTCATTGTGTGAGTCACTGGGTCGCATAGTCACGTATACGCTTAGAAGTGAAAGCACTGACACTTGGGGTTGCATATCTTTACTTGGAAATAAACCCATGAAGTCTCTTCTCTGAACCTTATTTTACCTCATGTTAAGCATAATCGACGTTCTGATTCACAAACACACTCTGCTGATGCACTTGATGCTCTTAACCCTTCCGCTGATTGTCAATGGTGGTTCTTATCGGTAGAGATGTAATACCGTTTGTAATCACAAGCACCGCAATTAGACATGAAATCTGAATGTATCCAACACAGCGGACACAGTGACATTGTCCACAGTGAAAAACTATCCTGGATATGATGAGTTTGCTTCAGAGAGCCGAGCCCAGCTCTGAAGCTGCCTTTACATTTCATTATCATTCAAAACTATTTGTTTGCTCAAAATGAAAAACTTATACTCGTTATTTGAAGTTTTTTTTCGTTAGAAAACTTTTGTGAGTTTCTCTTTGGTGCAGTCTTTACTTCTTTCAACTATGTGTTTACATGTATCTCATGGCATTGTTCTCTGTATACCTGCAGCATGCGGTGTTTTGTTTGCCATTTTGATTCAGTTCCATTTACAGAGGCCCTCTAATTCGCTTCGATTCACACCTATCCAATGTATTCACACCTGTTGCTTTCAGAAAACAATGGAACGGTCCAGCTGGCCCGGCCCCCCACCCCAGACGGTCAACACTTGCGGCTCCCCCATCACCTCTTGAAATATACTTGAAAGGGATGTAAACAGACTCTCTAAGACACAGGACCCACGCAAAGCAGCTGGGCCAAACTGGGTGCCTCCATCCACCCTGAAGCGCTGTGCTGATCAGTTGTCTACAGTGTTCACTGACACCCTCAACAACTCACTGGAGACACGTCATGAGTCATGGGCCTTAATGTCTGGAGAGCGCATGCGAGCATACCGCAAGCAACTAAAAATCTTCCTATGCAAAGAGAGTCACAGCCTGTGGTCCTCGCACTCTGGAAACACTTGGCTGACCTTGGCGTGATTTGAACACGCAACCTTCTGATCTGGAGTCAGGCGCGCTACCATTGCGCCACAAGGTCCCACAAAGCGCTGCCTCTCTCTGAAACATCTGAAAATCTCTGCAAAGCCAGTCCGTCTTCTTTCCACACAAGCAATTTTTCAGCAACTTGTTCAACTTGTGAATGCAAAGAAGTTGTGTCAAAGACGCATGTCATTTCAAACCATGCATGTCAACACGCACACATAGAATCTCCACTTATACTTGAAAGGTTCTCCTCTTTGAGAGAAGAGTACAAATCCAGGTGCGAAGTGCGCTTGCAGTAGTCAATCAAAAGCCGAACAAAGTGTCTGTCATTCAGTGCTCGCGCTCTGATCAGCTTTGCCGACCAGCTAGACGAATTCTTAACAATGGATATTTGTTACTGATGCTTGTCAGAGAAAGACAAAGTCTTTGGACAGTGTCTAACAACAAAAGACCTTACTCTGACACACACCTGAGAAGTGATTGCTCAGTAGGGAGTGCTTTTGTGCGTGATGATCTCCAGTCTCCAACAGAACCTGCTCTGGAGGCTCCTTGCGCCGTCTGCACCAAAATGCTATATATGAGGTAGGAGACCAGTTCTGTCAGCCTTGAATGAAATCTTACCTGACTAAAAGACCTTACAGTTCACACACAACACAATCAATGGTCTCTTCAACGACTGTTAATGGTATTTACCAGAGAAGTGACTTCTGAGTAGGGAGTGGTCTGGTATGTGATGATCTCTAAAAGGACCTGCGCTGTTGGAGCAGGCGTCTCTCACCATGCTCCAAAAGGTGTAGGTGAGCTGAGGGAGCTGTGATGGCCGAGAGGTTAAGGCGTTGGATTTGAAATCCAATGGGGGCTCCCAGCGCAGGTTCAAACCCTGCTCACAGCGAAAGTCCATTTCGCCAGCGTTCCTTTGACAAAGTAAAGGTTGCAATTAGGCGGAGGAGCTCATATTCAAAAGTTGCAGCGGTGTCTTGGGCGCTGAGTGACTGACAGTTTTCAATCACCAGTTCAAACCACTGTACTTAAATACTAATCAGTCCAGTACAAAATTTACATGTCTCCAAGTAGAGTCCCTCTTCTTCTCTCCAGGCTTTATAAACAATAATGGTCGGAGATGTCGATCAGTGGTATGTGCACAAAGTTTGAATCAGATATTAATACATCAAAATTGTTGCAGGGCTACTTGTTATCACTGCTATAGAAAGGCTAAAATGCCAAATCTTTACCTCTTAATCTTTTCCGGCTCGTTTGTTTTCAGTTAGGCGACAGTACCTGGGTCCCTGGTCTCCCGGCAAACAGAGCTAGCCATTTGGGTACACCCAAAGCAACACCGTGGTCCAACCGTTTACCATCACTTTAGCAGCAGGTACACCATTGCCTCCATTGTTGTGTTTGTATTAGAAACAAGTCATCTCACGCTGTTAAGCTCACAAAGTGAATGGGCTTTGAAGCAGATGTGCGGTACAGGTTAGAGTAACTAGGATTTGGTTCTTAGTCAGGCAACTTCTGGGTTCAGTCTGTTTTGTCCAGTTTTATGAAGGTAAATGGCTCCTTCCTGGTAACCTATCCCAGACTTGTGGGGCGCCTTTCTGAGCACAGTTGTTCAGTACCTCGTGAAAAACAGGCGCCTAGCAGAGGATGGTTTCGATCCATCGACCTCTGGGTTATGGGCCCCATGCGCTTCCGCTGCGCCACTCTGCTCCCACGTGCTGTCAGACTAGCGCTGCTTAAAAGTGGGCCTTGAATAACATCTTGCATGAACAAACAGGGAATTCTGAAAGTGGACAGCACCCGCTTGATTATTGTCTTTTATAAATCTTTGTCACCTCGGCGTTTAATGCTTCAGAGCTTCTTGGACTGCTTGTCAGATCTGGGTATGCGACCCAACAGATTTTAAGCTAGGGTCACCCAACCATTTCCTCGTTAGCTGCTAACTCTTAAGAATCCCTGAGGTCATTGTGTGAGTCACTGGGTCGCATAGTCACGTATACGCTTAGAAGTGAAAGCACTGACACTTGGGGTTGCATATCTTTACTCGGAAATAAACCCATGAAGTCTCTTCTCTGAACCTTATTTTACCTCATGTTAAGCATAATCGACGTTCTGATTCACAAACACACTCTGCTGATGCACTTCGATGCTCTTAACCCTTCCGCTGATTGTCAATGGTGGTTCTTATCGGTAGAGATGTAATACCGTTTGTAATCACAAGCACCATAATTAGACATGAAATCTGAATGTATCCAACACAGCGGACACAGTGACATTGTCCACAGTGAAAAACTATCCTGGATATGATGAGTTTGCTTCAGAGAGCCGAGCCCAGCTCTGAAGCTGCCTTTACATTTCATTATCATTCAAAACTATTTGTTTGCTCAAAATGAAAAACTTATACTCGTTATTTGAAGGTTTTTTCGTTAGAAAACTTTTGTGAGTTTCTCTTTGGTGCAGTCTTTACTTCTTTCAACTATGTGTTTACATGTATCTCATGGCATTGTTCTCTGTATACCTGCAGCATGCGGTGTTTTGTTTGCCATTTTGATTCAGTTCCATTTACAGAGGCCCTCTAATTCCGCTACGATTCACACCTATCCAATGTATTCACACCTGTTGCTTTCAGAAAACAATGGAGCGGTCCAGCTGGCCCTGCCCCCCACCCCAGACGGTCAACACTTGCGGCTCCCCATCACCTCTACCACTCAGTAAAGCTCAGCAGTTGACACCTCTCTCCATACTTGAAAGGGATGTAAACAGACTCTCTAAGACACAGGACCCACGCAAAGCAGCTGGGCCAAACTGGGTGCCTCCATCCACCCTGAGCGCTGTGCTGATCAGTTGTCTACAGTGTTCACTGACACCCTCAACAACTCACTGGAGACACGTCATGAGTCATGGGCCTTAATGTCTGGAGAGGCATGCGAGCATACCGCAAGCAACTAAAAATCTTCCTATGCAAAGAGAGTCACAGCCTGTGGTCCTCGCACTCTGGAAACACTTGGCTGACCTTGGCGTGATTTGAACACGCAACCTTCTGATCTGGAGTCAGGCAGCGCTACCATTGCGCCACAAGGTCCCAAAGCGCTGCCTCTCTCCGAAACATCTGAAAATCTCTGCAAAGCCAGTCCGTCTTCTTTCCACACAAGCAATTTTCAGCAACTTGTTCAACTTGTGAATGCAAAAAGTTGTGTCAAAGACGCATGTCATTTCAAACCATGCATGTCAACACGCACACATAGAATCTCCACTTATACTTGAAAGGTTCTCCTCTTTGAGAGAAGAGTACAAATCCAGGTCTTGAAGTGCGCTTGCAGTAGTCAATCAAAAGCCAAACAAAGTGTCTGTCATTCAGTGCTCGCGCTCTGATCAGCTTTGCCGGCCAGCTAGGCAATTCTTAACAATGGATATTTGTTACTGATGCTTGTCAGAGAAAGACAAAGTCTTTGGACAGTGTCTAACAACAAAGACCTTACTCTGACACACACCTGAGAAGTGATTGCTCAGTAGGGAGTGCTTTTGTGCGTGATGATCTCCAGTCTCCAACAGAACCTGCTCTGGAGAGGCTCCTTGCGCCGTCTGCACCAAAATGCTATATATGAGGTAGGAGACCAGTTCTGTCAGCCTTGAATGAAATCTTACCTGACTAAAAGACCTTACAGTTCACACACAACACAGTCAATGGTCTCTTCAACGACTGTTAATGGTATTTACCAGAGAAGTGACTTCTGAGTAGGGAGTGGTCTGGTATGTGATGATCTCTAAAAGGACCTGCGCTGTTGGAGCAGGCGTCTCTCACCATGCTCCAAAAGGTGTAGGTGAGCTGAGGGAGCTGTGATGGCCGAGAGGTTAAGGCGTTGGATTTGAAATCCAATGGGGGTCCCAGCGCAGGTTCAAACCCTGCTCACAGCGAAAGTCCATTTCGCCAGCGTTCCTTTGACAAAGTAAAGGTTGCAATTAGGCGGAGGAGCTCATATTCAAAAGTTGCAGCGGTGTCTTGGGCGCTGAGTGACTGACAGTTTTCAATCACCAGTTCAAACCACTGTACTTAAATACTAATCAGTCCAGTACAAAATTTACATGTCTCCAAGTAGAGTCCCTCTTCTTCTCTCCAGGCTTTATAAACAATAATGGTGGGAGATGTCGATCAGTGGTATGTGCACAAAGTTTGAATCAGATATTAATACATCAAAATTGTTGCAGGGGGCTACTTGTTATCACTGCTATAGAAAGGCTAAAATGCCAAATCTTTACCTCTTAATCTTTTCCGGCTACGTTTGTTTTCAGTTAGGCGACAGTACCTGGGTCCCTGGTCTCCCGGCAAACAGAGCTAGCCATTTGGGTACACCCAAAGCAACACCGTGGTCAACCGTTTACCATCACTTTAGCAGCAGGTACACCATTGCCTCCATTGTTGTGTTTGTATTAGAAACAAGTCATCTCACGCTGTTAAGCTCACAAAGTGAATGGGCTTTGAAGCAGATGTGCGGTACAGGTTAGAGTAACTAGGATTTGGTTCTTAGTCAGGCAACTTCTGGGTTCAGTCTGTTTTGTCCAGTTTTATGAAGGTAAATGGCTCCTTCCTGGTAACCTATCCCAGACTTGTGGGGCGCCTTTCTGAGCACAGTTGTTCAGTACCTCGTGAAAACAGGCGGCGCCTAGCAGAGGATGGTTTCGATCCATCGACCTCTGGGTTATGGGCCCAGCTGCGCTTCCGCTGCGCCACTCTGCTCACACGTGCTGTCAGACTAGCGCTGCTTAAAAGTGGGCCTTGAATAACATCTTGCATGAACAAACAGGGAATTCTGAAAGTGGACAGCACCCGCTTGATTATTGTCTTTTATAAATCTTTGTCACCTCGGCGTTTAATGCTTCAGAGCTTCTTGGACTGCTTGTCAGATCTAGGTATGTGGCCCAACAGATTTTAAGCTAGGGTCACCCAACCATTTCCTCGTTAGCTGCTAACTCTTAAGAATCCCTGAGGTCATTGTGTGAGTCACTGGGTCGCATAGTCACGTATCACGCTTAGAAGTGAAAGCACTGACACTTGGGGTTGCATATCTTTACTTCGGAAATAAACCCATGAAGTCTCTTCTCTGAACCTTATTTTACCTCATGTTAAGCATAATCGACGTTCTGATTCACAAACACACTCTGCTGATGCACCCGATGCTCTTAACCCTTCCGCTGATTGTCAATGGTGGTTCTTATCGGTAGAGATGTAATACCGTTTGTAATCACAAGCACCGCAATTAGACATGAAATCTGAATGTATCCAACACAGCGGACACAGTGACATTGTCCACAGTGAAAAACTATCCTGGATATGATGAGTTTGCTTCAGAGAGCCGAGCCCAGCTCTGAAGCTGCCTTTACATTCATTATCATTCAAAACTATTTGTTTGCTCAAAATGAAAAACTTATACTCGTTATTTGAAGTTTTTTCGTTAGAAAACTTTTGTGAGTTTCTCTTTGGTGCAGTCTTTACTTCTTTCAACTATGTGTTTACATGTATCTCATGGCATTGTTCTCTGTATACCTGCAGCATGCGGTGTTTTGTTTGCCATTTTGATTCAGTTCCATTTACAGAGGCCCTCTAATTCCGCTCTGATTCACACCTATCCAATGTATTCACACCTGTTGCTTTCAGAAAACAATGGAGCGGTCCAGCTGGCCCGGCCCCCCACCCCAGGCGGTCAACACTTGCGGCTCCCCATCACCTCTACCACTCAGTAAAGCTCAGCAGTTGACACCTCTCTCCATACTTGAAAGGGATGTAAACAGACTCTCTAAGACACAGGACCCACGCAAAGCAGCTGGGCCAAACTGGGTGCCTCCATCCACCCTGAGCGCTGTGCTGATCAGTTGTCTACAGTGTTCACTGACACCCTCAACAACTCACTGGAGACACGTCATGAGTCATGGGCCTTAATGTCTGGAGGCATGCACGAGCATACCGCAAGCAACTAAAAATCTTCCTATGCAAAAGAGTCACAGCCTGTGGTCCTCGCACTCTGGAAACACTTGGCTGACCTTGGCGTGATTTGAACACGCAACCTTCTGATCTGGAGTCAGGCAGCGCTACCATTGCGCCACAAGGTCCCTAAGCGCTGCCTCTCTCCGAAACATCTGAAAATCTCTGCAAAGCCAGTCCGTCTTCTTTCCACACAAGCAATTTTTCAGCAACTTGTTCAACTTGTGAATGCAAAGAAGTTGTGTCAAGACGCATGTCATTTCAAACCATGCATGTCAACACGCACACATAGAATCTCCACTTATACTTGAAAGGTTCTCCTCTTTGAGAGAAGAGTACAAATCCAGGTGCGAAGTGCGCTTGCAGTAGTCAATCAAAAGCCGAACAAAGTGTCTGTCATTCAGTGCTCGCGCTCTGATCAGCTTTGCCAGCCAGCTAGGCAATTCTTAACAATGGATATTTGTTACTGATGCTTGTCAGAGAAAGACAAAGTCTTTGGACAGTGTCTAACAACAAAAGACCTTACTCTGACACACACCTGAGAAGTGATTGCTCAGTAGGGAGTGCTTTTGTGCGTGATGATCTCCAGTCTCCAACAGAACCTGCTCTGGAGGCTCCTTGCGCCGTCTGCACCAAAATGCTATATATGAGGTAGGAGACCAGTTCTGTCAGCCTTGAATGAAATCTTACCTGACTAAAAGACCTTACAGTTCACACACAACACAGTCAATGGTCTCTTCAACGACTGTTAATGGTATTTACCAGAGAAGTGACTTCTGAGTAGGGAGTGGTCTGGTATGTGATGATCTCTAAAAGGACCTGCGCTGTTGGAGCAGGCGTCTCTCACCATGCTCCAAAAGGTGTGGGTGAGCTGAGGGAGCTGTGATGGCCGAGAGGTTAAGGCGTTGGATTTGAAATCAATGGGGGCTCCCAGCGCAGGTTCAAACCCTGCTCACAGTGAAAGTCCATTTCGCCAGCGTTCCTTTGACAAAGTAAAGGTTGCAATTAGGCGGAGGAGCTCATATTCAAAAGTTGCAGCGGTGTCTTGGGCGCTGAGTGACTGACAGTTTTCAATCACCAGTTCAAACCACTGTACTTAAATACTAATCAGTCCAGTACAAAATTTACATGTCTCCAAGTAGAGTCCTCTTCTTCTCTCCAGGCTTTATAAACAATAATGGTGGGAGATGTCGATCAGTGGTATGTGCACAAAGTTTGAATCAGATATTAATACATCAAAATTGTTGCAGGGGCTACTTGTTATCACTGCTATAGAAAGGCTAAAATGCCAAATCTTTACCTCTTAATCTTTTCCGGCTTCGTTTGTTTTTCAGTTAGGCGACAGTACCTGGGTCCCTGGTCTCCCGGCAAACAGAGCTAGCCATTTGGGTACACCCAAAGCAACACCGTGGTCAACCGTTTACCATCACTTTAGCAGCAGGTACACCATTGCCTCCATTGTTGTGTTTGTATTAGAAACAAGTCATCTCACGCTGTTAAGCTCACAAAGTGAATGGGCTTTGAAGCAGATGTGCGGTACAGGTTAGAGTAACTAGGATTTGGTTCTTAGTCAGGCAACTTCTGGGTTCAGTCTGTTTTGTCCAGTTTTATGAAGGTAAATGGCTCCTTCCTGGTAACCTATCCCAGACTTGTAAGGGACGCCTTTCTGAGCACAGTTGTTCAGTACCTCGTGAAAACAGGCGCGCCTAGCAGAGGATGGTTTCGATCCATCGACCTCTGGGTTATGGGCCCAGCACGCTTCCGCTGCGCCACTCTGCTCCACACGTGCTGTCAGACTAGCGCTGCTTAAAAGTGGGCCTTGAATAACATCTTGCATGAACAAACAGGGAATTCTGAAAGTGGACAGCACCCGCTTGATTATTGTCTTTTATAAATCTTTGTCACCTCGGCGTTTAATGCTTCAGAGCTTCTTGGACTGCTTGTCAGATCTCGTAATGTGACCCAACAGATTTTAAGCTAGGGTCACCCAACCATTTCCTCGTTAGCTGCTAACTCTTAAGAATCCCTGAGGTCATTGTGTGAGTCACTGGGTCGCATAGTCACGTATCACGCTTAGAAGTGAAAGCACTGACACTTGGGGTTGCATATCTTTACTTCGGAAATAAACCCATGAAGTCTCTTCTCTGAACCTTATTTTACCTCATGTTAAGCATAATCGACGTTCTGATTCACAAACACACTCTGCTGATGCACTTGATGCTCTTAACCCTTCCGCTGATTGTCAATGGTGGTTCTTATCGGTAGAGATGTAATACCGTTTGTAATCACAAGCACCGCAATTAGACATGAAATCTGAATGTATCCAACACAGCGGACACAGTGACATTGTCCACAGTGAAAAACTATCCTGGATATGATGAGTTTGCTTCAGAGAGCCGAGCCCAGCTCTGAAGCTGCCTTTACATTCATTATCATTCAAAACTATTTGTTTGCTCAAAATGAAAAACTTATACTCGTTATTTGAAGGTTTTTTTCGTTAGAAAACTTTTGTGAGTTTCTCTTTGGTGCAGTCTTTACTTCTTTCAACTATGTGTTTACATGTATCTCATGGCATTGTTCTCTGTATACCTGCAGCATGCGGTGTTTTGTTTGCCATTTTGATTCAGTTCCATTTACAGAGGCCCTCTAATTCAGCTACGATTCACACCTATCCAATGTATTCACACCTGTTGCTTTCAGAAAACAATGGAGCGGTCCAGCTGGCCCGGCCCCCCACCCCAGGCGGTCAACACTTGCGGCTCCCCATCACCTCTACCACTCAGTAAAGCTCAGCAGTTGACACCTCTCTCCATACTTGAAAGGGATGTAAACAGACTCTCTAAGACACAGGACCCACATAAAGCAGCTGGGCCAAACTGGGTGCCTCCATCCACCCTGAGCGCTGTGCTGATCAGTTGTCTACAGTGTTCACTGACACCCTCAACAACTCACTGGAGACACGTCATGAGTCATGGGCCTTAATGTCTGGAGAGGCGCACGAGCATACCGCAAGCAACTAAAAATCTTCCTATGCAAAGAGAGTCACAGCCTGTGGTCCTCGCACTCTGGAAACACTTGGCTGACCTTGGCGTGATTTGAACACGCAACCTTCTGATCTGGAGTCAGGCGCGCTACCATTGCGCCACAAGGTCCCCAAAGCGCTGCCTCTCTCGAAACATCTGAAAATCTCTGCAAAGCCAGTCCGTCTTCTTTCCACACAAGCAATTTTTCAGCAACTTGTTCAACTTGTGAATGCAAAGAAGTTGTGTCAAAGACGCATGTCATTTCAAACCATGCATGTCAACACGCACACATAGAATCTCCACTTATACTTGAAAGGTTCTCCTCTTTGAGAGAAGAGTACAAATCCAGGTGCGAAGTGCGCTTGCAGTAGTCAATCAAAAGCCGAACAAAGTGTCTGTCATTCAGTGCTCGCTCTGATCAGCTTTGCCGGCCAGCTAGGCAATTCTTAACAATGGATATTTGTTACTGATGCTTGTCAGAGAAAGACAAAGTCTTTGGACAGTGTCTAACAACAAAAGACCTTACTCTGACACACACCTGAGAAGTGATTGCTCAGTAGGGAGTGCTTTTGTGCGTGATGATCTCCAGTCTCCAACAGAACCTGCTCTGGAGGCTCCTTGCGCCGTCTGCACCAAAATGCTATATATGAGGTAGGAGACCAGTTCTGTCAGCCTTGAATGAAATCTTACCTGACTAAAAGACCTTACAGTTCACACACAACACAGTCAATGGTCTCTTCAACGACTGTTAATGGTATTTACCAGAGAAGTGACTTCTGAGTAGGGAGTGGTCTGGTATGTGATGATCTCTAAAAGGACCTGCGCTGTTGGAGCAGGCGTCTCTCACCATGCTCCAAAAGGTGTAGGTGAGCTGAGGGAGCTGTGATGGCCGAGAGGTTAAGGCGTTGGATTTGAAATCAATGGGGGCTCCCAGCGCAGGTTCAAACCCTGCTCACAGCGAAAGTCCATTTCGCCAGCGTTCCTTTGACAAAGTAAAGGTTGCAATTAGGCGGAGGAGCTCATATTCAAAAGTTGCAGCGGTGTCTTGGGCGCTGAGTGACTGACAGTTTTCAATCACCAGTTCAAACCACTGTACTTAAATACTAATCAGTCCAGTACAAAATTTACATGTCTCCAAGTAGAGTCCCTCTTCTTCTCTCCAGGCTTTATATAAACAATAATGGTCGGAGATGTCGATCAGTGGTATGTGCACAAAGTTTGAATCAGATATTAATACATCAAAATTGTTGCAGGGGCTACTTGTTATCACTGCTATAGAAAGGCTAAAATGCCAAATCTTTACCTCTTAATCTTTTCCGGCTACGTTTGTTTTTCAGTTAGGCGACAGTACCTGGGTCCCTGGTCTCCCGGCAAACAGAGCTAGCCATTTGGGTACACCCAAAGCAACACCGTGGTCCAACCGTTTACCATCACTTTAGCAGCAGGTACACCATTGCCTCCATTGTTGTGTTTGTATTAGAAACAAGTCATCTCACGCTGTTAAGCTCACAAAGTGAATGGGCTTTGAAGCAGATGTGCGGTACAGGTTAGAGTAACTAGGATTTGGTTCTTAGTCAGGCAACTTCTGGGTTCAGTCTGTTTTGTCCAGTTTTATGAAGGTAAATGGCTCCTTCCTGGTAACCTATCCCAGACTTGTAAGGGCGCCTTTCTGAGCACAGTTGTTCAGTACCTCGTGAAAACAGGCAGCGCCTAGCAGAGGATGGTTTCGATCCATCGACCTCTGGGTTATGGGCCCATGCGCTTTCGCTGCGCCACTCTGCTCCACACGTGCTGTCAGACTAGCGCTGCTTAAAAGTGGGCCTTGAATAACATCTTGCATGAACAAACAGGGAATTCTGAAAGTGGACAGCACCCGCTTGATTATTGTCTTTTATAAATCTTTGTCACCTCGGCGTTTAATGCTTCAGAGCTTCTTGGACTGCTTGTCAGATCTCGGTATGTGCCCAACAGATTTTAAGCTAGGGTCACCCAACCATTTCCTCGTTAGCTGCTAACTCTTAAGAATCCCTGAGGTCATTGTGTGAGTCACTGGGTCGCATAGTCACGTATCACGCTTAGAAGTGAAAGCACTGACACACTTGGGTTGCATATCTTTACTTGGAAATAAACCCATGAAGTCTCTTCTCTGAACCTTATTTTACCTCATGTTAAGCATAATCGACGTTCTGATTCACAAACACACTCTGCTGATGCACTTGATGCTCTTAACCCTTCCGCTGATTGTCAATGGTGGTTCTTATCGGTAGAGATGTAATACCGTTTGTAATCACAAGCACCGCAATTAGACATGAAATCTGAATGTATCCAACACAGCGGACACAGTGACATTGTCCACAGTGAAAAACTATCCTGGATATGATGAGTTTGCTTCAGAGAGCCGAGCCCAGCTCTGAAGCTGCCTTTACATTCATTATCATTCAAA
Source organism: Oreochromis aureus (assembly GCF_013358895.1). Classification (NCBI taxonomy): domain Eukaryota; kingdom Metazoa; phylum Chordata; class Actinopteri; order Cichliformes; family Cichlidae; genus Oreochromis; species Oreochromis aureus. The sequence continues at coordinate 34,577,248 of NC_052951.1, forward strand.
ACTATTTGTTTGCTCAAAATGAAAAACTTATACTCGTTATTTGAAGGTTTTTCGTTAGAAAACTTTTGTGAGTTTCTCTTTGGTGCAGTCTTTACTTCTTTCAACTATGTGTTTACATGTATCTCATGGCATTGTTCTCTGTATACCTGCAGCATGCGGTGTTTTGTTTGCCATTTGATTCAGTTCCATTTACAGAGGCCCTCTAATTCGCTTCGATTCACACCTATCCAATGTATTCACACCTGTTGCTTTCAGAAAACAATGGAACGGTCCAGCTGGCCCGGACCCCCACCCCAGACGGTCAACACTTGCGGCTCCCCATCACCTCTACCACTCAGTAAAGCTCAGCAGTTGACACCTCTCTCCATACTTGAAAGGGATGTAAACAGACTCTCTAAGACACAGGACCCACGCAAAGCAGCTGGGCCAAACTGGGTGCCTCCATCCACCCTGAAGCGCTGTGCTGATCAGTTGTCTACAGTGTTCACTGACACCCTCAACAACTCACTGGAGACACGTCATGAGTCATGGGCCTTAATGTCTGAGAGGCGCATGCGAGCATACCGCAAGCAACTAAAAATCTTCCTATGCAAAGAGAGTCACAGCCTGTGGTCCTCGCACTCTGGAAACACTTGGCTGACCTTGGCGTGATTTGAACACGCAACCTTCTGATTGGAGTCAGGCGCGCTACCATTGCGCCACAAGGTCCCACAAAGCGCTGCCTCTCTCCGAAACATCTGAAAATCTCTGCAAAGCCAGTCCGTCTTCTTTCCACACAAGCAATTTTTCAGCAACTTGTTCAACTTGTGAATGCAAAGAAGTTGTGTCAAAGGCGCATGTCATTTCAAACCATGCATGTCAACACGCACACATAGAATCTCCACTTATACTTGAAAGGTTCTCCTCTTTGAGAGAAGAGTACAAATCCAGGTGCGAAGTGCGCTTGCAGTAGTCAATCAAAAGCCGAACAAAGTGTCTGTCATTCAGTGCTCGGCGCTCTGATCAGCTTTGCCGGCCAGCTAGGCAATTCTTAACAATGGATATTTGTTACTGATGCTTGTCAGAGAAAGACAAAGTCTTTGGACAGTGTCTAACAACAAAAGACCTTACTCTGACACACACCTGAGAAGTGATTGCTCAGTAGGGAGTGCTTTTATGCGTGATGATCTCCAGTCTCCAACAGAACCTGCTCTGAGAGGCTCCTTGCGCCGTCTGCACCAAAATGCTATATATGAGGTAGGAGACCAGTTCTGTCAGCCTTGAATGAAATCTTACCTGACTAAAAGACCTTACAGTTCACACACAACACAGTCAATGGTCTCTTCAACGACTGTTAATGGTATTTACCAGAGAAGTGACTTCTGAGTAGGGAGTGGTCTGGTATGTGATGATCTCTAAAAGGACCTGCGCTGTTGGAGCAGGCGTCTCTCACCATGCTCCAAAAGGTGTAGGTGAGCTGAGGGAGCTGTGATGGCCGAGAGGTTAAGGCGTTGGATTTGAAATCCAATGGGGGGTCCCAGCGCGAGGTTCAAACCCTGCTCAGCGAAAGTCCATTTCGCCAGCGTTCCTTTGACAAAGTAAAGGTTGCAATTAGGCGGAGGAGCTCATATTCAAAAGTTGCAAGCGGTGTCTTGGGCGCTGAGTGACTGACAGTTTTCAATCACCAGTTCAAACCACTGTACTTAAATACTAATCAGTCCAGTACAAAATTTACATGTCTCCAAGTAGAGTCCCTCTTCTTCTCTCAGGCTTTATAAACAATAATGGTCGGAGATGTCGATCAGTGGTATGTGCACAAAGTTTGAATCAGATATTAATACATCAAAATTGTTGCAGGGGCTACTTGTTATCACTGCTATAGAAAGGCTAAAATGCCAAATCTTTACCTCTTAATCTTTTCCGGCTACGTTTGTTTTTCAGTTAGGCGACAGTACCTGGGTCCCTGGTCTCCCGGCAAACAGAGCTAGCCATTTGGGTACACCAAAAGCAACACCGTGGTCCAACCGTTTACCATCACTTTAGCAGCAGGTACACCATTGCCTCCATTGTTGTGTTTGTATTAGAAACAAGTCATCTCACGCTGTTAAGCTCACAAAGTGAATGGGCTTTGAAGCAGATGTGCGGTACAGGTTAGAGTAACTAGGATTTGGTTCTTAGTCAGGCAACTTCTGGGTTCAGTCTGTTTTGTCCAGTTTTATGAAGGTAAATGGCTCCTTCCTGGTAACCTATCCCAGACTTGTAAGGGCGCCTTTCTGAGCACAGTTGTTCAGTACCTCGTGAAAACAGGCGCGCCTAGCAGAGGATGGTTTCGATCCATCGACCTCTGGGTTATGGGCCCATGCGCTTCGCTGCGCCACTCTGCTCCACACGTGCTGTCAGACTAGCGCTGCTTAAAAGTGGGCCTTGAATAACATCTTGCATGAACAAACAGGGAATTCTGAAAGTGGACAGCACCCGCTTGATTATTGTCTTTTATAAATCTTTGTCACCTCGGCGTTTAATGCTTCAGAGCTTCTTGGACTGCTTGTCAGATCTCGTGTGTGACCCAACAGATTTTAAGCTAGGGTCACCCAACCATTTCCTCGTTAGCTGCTAACTCTTAAGAATCCCTGAGGTCATTGTGTGAGTCACTGGGTCGCATAGTCACGTATCGCTTAGAAGTGAAAGCACTGACACTTGGGGTTGCATATCTTTACTTCGGAAATAAACCCATGAAGTCTCTTCTCTGAACCTTATTTTACCTCATGTTAAGCATAATCGACGTTCTGATTCACAAACACACTCTGCTGATGCACTTGATGCTCTTAACCCTTCCGCTGATTGTCAATGGTGGTTCTTATCGGTGAGATGTAATACCGTTTGTAATCACAAGCACCGCAATTAGACATGAAATCTGAATGTATCCAACACAGCGGACACAGTGACATTGTCCACAGTGAAAAACTATCCTGGATATGATGAGTTTGCTTCAGAGGCCGAGCCCAGCTCTGAAGCTGCCTTTACATTTCATTATCATTCAAAACTATTTGTTTGCTCAAAATGAAAAACTTATACTCGTTATTTGAAGGTTTTTTTCGTTAGAAAACTTTTGTGAGTTTCTCTTTGGTGCAGTCTTTACTTCTTTCAACTATGTGTTTACATGTATCTCATGGCATTGTTCTCTGTATACCTGCAGCATGCGGTGTTTTGTTTGCCATTTTGATTCAGTTCCATTTACAGAGGCCCTCTAATTCCGCTACGATTCACACCTATCCAATGTATTCACACCTGTTGCTTTCAGAAAACAATGGAGCGGTCCAGCTGGCCCGGCCCCCACCCCAGACGGTCAACACTTGCGGCTCCCCCATCACCTCTACCACTCAGTAAAGCTCAGCAGTTGACACCTCTCTCCATACTTGAAAGGGATGTAAACAGACTCTCTAAGACACAGGACCCACGCAAAGCAGCTGGGCCAAACTGGGTGCCTCCATCCACCCTGAGCGCTGTGCTGATCAGTTGTCTACAGTGTTCACTGACACCCTCAACAACTCACTGGAGACACGTCATGAGTCATGGGCCTTAATGTCTGGAGAGACGCACGAGCATACCGCAAGCAACTAAAAATCTTCCTATGCAAAGAGAGTCACAGCCTGTGGTCCTCGCACTCTGGAAACACTTGGCTGACCTTGGCGTGATTTGAACACGCAACCTTCTGATCTGGAGTCAGACGCGCTACCATTGCGCCACAAGGTCCCACAAAGCGCTGCCTCTCTCCGAAACATCTGAAAATCTCTGCAAAGCCAGTCCGTCTTCTTTCCACACAAGCAATTTTTCAGCAACTTGTTCAACTTGTGAATGCAAAAAGTTGTGTCAAAACGCATGTCATTTCAAACCATGCATGTCAACACGCACACATAGAATCTCCACTTATACTTGAAAGGTTCTCCTCTTTGAGAGAAGAGTACAAATCCAGGTGCGAAGTGCGCTTGCAGTAGTCAATCAAAAGCCGAACAAAGTGTCTGTCATTCAGTGCTCGGCGCTCTGATCAGCTTTGCCGGCCAGCTAGGCAATTCTTAACAATGGATATTTGTTACTGATGCTTGTCAGAGAAAGACAAAGTCTTTGGACAGTGTCTAACAACAAAAGACCTTACTCTGACACACACCTGAGAAGTGATTGCTCAGTAGGGAGTGCTTTTGTACGTGATGATCTCCAGTCTCCAACAGAACCTGCTCTGAGAGGCTCCTTGCGCCGTCTGCACCAAAATGCTATATATGAGGTAGGAGACCAGTTCTGTCAGCCTTGAATGAAATCTTACCTGACTAAAAGACCTTACAGTTCACACACAACACAGTCAATGGTCTCTTCAACGACTGTTAATGGTATTTACCAGAGAAGTGACTTCTGAGTAGGGAGTGGTCTGGTATGTGATGATCTCTAAAAGGACCTGCGCTGTTGGAGCAGGCGTCTCTCACCATGCTCCAAAAGGTGTAGGTGAGCTGAGGGAGCTGTGATGGCCGAGAGGTTAAGGCGTTGGATTTGAAATCAATGGGGGCTCCCAGCGCAGGTTCAAACCCTGCTCACAGCGAAAGTCCATTTCGCTAGCGTTCCTTTGACAAAGTAAAGGTTGCAATTAGGCGGAGGAGCTCATATTCAAAAGTTGCAACGGTGTCTTGGGCGCTGAGTGACTGACAGTTTTCAATCACCAGTTCAAACCACTGTACTTAAATACTAATCAGTCCAGTACAAAATTTACATGTCTCCAAGTAGAGTCCCTCTTCTTCTCTCCAGGCTTTATAAACAATAATGGTCGGAGATGTCGATCAGTGGTATGTGCACAAAGTTTGAATCAGATATTAATACATCAAAATTGTTGCAGGGGCTACTTGTTATCACTGCTATAGAAAGGCTAAAATGCCAAATCTTTACCTCTTAATCTTTTCCGCTACGTTTGTTTTTGTTAGGCGACAGTTTCAGTTGCCGGCGACAGTACCTGGGTCCAAAGCAACACCCGGCAAACAGAGCTAGCCATTTGGGTACACATTGCCTCCAAAGTATTAGAAACAACCGTGGTCCAAATGGGTTTACCATCACTTTAGCAGTCCCCAATCCAGGTACACCATTGCCTCCATTGTTGTGTTTGTATTAGAAACAAGTCATCTCCTCAGCTGTTAAGCTCACAAAGTGAATGGGCTTTGAAGCAGATGTGGACCCAGGGTGCGGTACAGGTTAGAGTAACTAGGATTTGGTTCTTAGTCAGGCAACTTCTGGTTCAGTCTGTTTTGTCCAGTTTTATGAAGGTAAATGGCTCCTTCCTGGTAACCTATCCCAGACTTGTAAGGGACGCCTTTCTGAGCACAGTTGTTCAGTACCTCGTGAAAACAGACGGCGCCTAGCAGAGGATGGTTTCGATCCATCGACCTCTGGGTTATGGGCCCAGCACGCTTCGCTGCGCCACTCTGCTCCACGTGCTGTCAGACTAGCGCTGCTTAAAAGTGGGCCTTGAATAACATCTTGCATGAACAAACAGGGAATTCTGAAAGTGGACAGCACCCGCTTGATTATTGTCTTTTATAAATCTTTGTCACCTCGGCGTTTAATGCTTCAGAGCTTCTTGGACTGCTTGTCAGATCTCGTGTGCGGCCCAACAGATTTTAAGCTAGGGTCACCCAACCATTTCCTCGTTAGCTGCTAACTCTTAAGAATCCCTGAGGTCATTGTGTGAGTCACTGGGTCGCATAGTCACGTATACGCTTAGAAGTGAAAGCACTGACACTTGGGGTTGCATATCTTTACTGGAAATAAACCCATGAAGTCTCTTCTCTGAACCTTATTTTACCTCATGTTAAGCATAATCGACGTTCTGATTCACAAACACACTCTGCTGATGCACTTCGATGCTCTTAACCCTTCCGCTGATTGTCAATGGTGGTTCTTATCGGTAGAGATGTAATACCGTTTGTAATCACAAGCACCGCAATTAGACATGAAATCTGAATGTATCCAACACAGCGGACACAGTGACATTGTCCACAGTGAAAAACTATCCTGGATATGATGAGTTTGCTTCAGAGAGCCGAGCCCAGCTCTGAAGCTGCCTTTACATTTCATTATCATTCAAAACTATTTGTTTGCTCAAAATGAAAAACTTATACTCGTTATTTGAAGGTTTTTTCGTTAGAAAACTTTTGTGAGTTTCTCTTTGGTGCAGTCTTTACTTCTTTCAACTATGTGTTTACATGTATCTCATGGCATTGTTCTCTGTATACCTGCAGCATGCGGTGTTTTGTTTGCCATTTTGATTCAGTTCCATTTACAGAGGCCCTCTAATTCCGCTTACGATTCACACCTATCCAATGTATTCACACCTGTTGCTTTCAGAAAACAATGGAACGGTCCAGCTGGCCCGGCCCCCACCCCAGACGGTCAACACTTGCGGCTCCCCCATCACCTCTACCACTCAGTAAAGCTCAGCAGTTGACACCTCTCTCCATACTTGAAAGGGATGTAAACAGACTCTCTAAGACACAGGACCCACATAAAGCAGCTGGGCCAAACTGGGTGCCTCCATCCACCCTGAAGCGCTGTGCTGATCAGTTGTCTACAGTGTTCACTGACACCCTCAACAACTCACTGGAGACACGTCATGAGTCATGGGCCTTAATGTCTGGAGAGACGCACGAGCATACCGCAAGCAACTAAAAATCTTCCTATGCAAAGAGAGTCACAGCCTGTGGTCCTCGCACTCTGGAAACACTTGGCTGACCTTGACGTGATTTGAACACGCAACCTTCTGATCTGGAGTCAGCGCGCTACCATTGCGCCACAAGGTCCCACAAAGCGCTGCCTCTCTCGAAACATCTGAAAATCTCTGCAAAGCCAGTCCGTCTTCTTTCCACACAAGCAATTTTTCAGCAACTTGTTCAACTTGTGAATGCAAAGAAGTTGTGTCAAAGACGCATGTCATTTCAAACCATGCATGTCAACACGCACACATAGAATCTCCACTTATACTTGAAAGGTTCTCCTCTTTGAGAGAAGAGTACAAATCCAGGTGCGAAGTGCGCTTGCAGTAGTCAATCAAAAGCCGAACAAAGTGTCTGTCATTCAGTGCTCGCGCTCTGATCAGCTTTGCCAGCCAGCTAGACGAATTCTTAACAATGGATATTTGTTACTGATGCTTGTCAGAGAAAGACAAAGTCTTTGGACAGTGTCTAACAACAAAAGACCTTACTCTGACACACACCTGAGAAGTGATTGCTCAGTAGGGAGTGCTTTTGTACGTGATGATCTCCAGTCTCCAACAGAACCTGCTCTGGAGAGGCTCCTTGCGCCGTCTGCACCAAAATGCTATATATGAGGTAGGAGACCAGTTCTGTCAGCCTTGAATGAAATCTTACCTGACTAAAAGACCTTACAGTTCACACACAACACAGTCAATGGTCTCTTCAACGACTGTTAATGGTATTTACCAGAGAAGTGACTTCTGAGTAGGGAGTGGTCTGGTATGTGATGATCTCTAAAAGGACCTGCGCTGTTGGAGCAGGCGTCTCTCACCATGCTCCAAAAGGTGTAGGTGAGCTGAGGGAGCTGTGATGGCCGAGAGGTTAAGGCGTTGGATTTGAAATCCAATGGGGGGCTCCCCGCGCAGGTTCAAACCCTGCTCACAGCGAAAGTCCATTTCGCCAGCGTTCCTTTTGACAAAGTAAAGGTTGCAATTAGGCGGAGGAGCTCATATTCAAAAGTTGCAACGGTGTCTTGGAGCGCTGAGTGACTGACAGTTTTCCAATCACCAGTTCAAACCACTGTACTTAAATACTAATCAGTCCAGTACAAAATTTACATGTCTCCAAGTAGAGTCCCTCTTCTTCTCTCCAGGCTTTATAAACAATAATGGTCGGAGATGTCGATCAGTGGTATGTGCACAAAGTTTGAATCAGATATTAATACATCAAAATTGTTGCAGGGGGCTACTTGTTATCACTGCTATAGAAAGGCTAAAATGCCAAATCTTTACCTCTTAATCTTTTCCGGCTACGTTTGTTTTTCAGTTAGGCGACAGTACCTGGGTCCCTGGTCTCCCGGCAAACAGAGCTAGCCATTTGGGTACACCCAAAGCAACACCGTGGTCCAACCGTTTACCATCACTTTAGCAGCAGGTACACCATTGCCTCCATTGTTGTGTTTGTATTAGAAACAAGTCATCTCACGCTGTTAAGCTCACAAAGTGAATGGGCTTTGAAGCAGATGTGCGGTACAGGTTAGAGTAACTAGGATTTGGTTCTTAGTCAGGCAACTTCTGGGTTCAGTCTGTTTTGTCCAGTTTTATGAAGGTAAATGGCTCCTTCCTGGTAACCTATCCCAGACTTGTAAGGACGCCTTTCTGAGCACAGTTGTTCAGTACCTCGTGAAAACAGACGCGCCTAGCAGAGGATGGTTTCGATCCATCGACCTCTGGGTTATGGGCCCAGCACGCTTCCGCTGCGCCACTCTGCTCCACACGTGCTGTCAGACTAGCGCTGCTTAAAAGTGGGCCTTGAATAACATCTTGCATGAACAAACAGGGAATTCTGAAAGTGGACAGCACCCGCTTGATTATTGTCTTTATAAATCTTTGTCACCTCGGCGTTTAATGCTTCAGAGCTTCTTGGACTGCTTGTCAGATCTCGTGTGTGCCCAACAGATTTTAAGCTAGGGTCACCCAACCATTTCCTCGTTAGCTGCTAACTCTTAAGAATCCCTGAGGTCATTGTGTGAGTCACTGGGTCGCATAGTCACGTATACGCTTAGAAGTGAAAGCACTGACACTTGGGGTTGCATATCTTTACTTCGGAAATAAACCCATGAAGTCTCTTCTCTGAACCTTATTTTACCTCATGTTAAGCATAATCGACGTTCTGATTCACAAACACACTCTGCTGATGCACTTGATGCTCTTAACCCTTCCCGCTGATTGTCAATGGTGGTTCTTATCGGTAGAGATGTAATACCGTTTGTAATCACAAGCACCGCAATTAGACATGAAATCTGAATGTATCCAACACAGCGGACACAGTGACATTGTCCACAGTGAAAAACTATCCTGGATATGATGAGTTTGCTTCAGAGAGCCGAGCCCAGCTCTGAAGCTGCCTTTACATTTCATTATCATTCAAAACTATTTGTTTGCTCAAAATGAAAAACTTATACTCGTTATTTGAAGGTTTTTTTCGTTAGAAAACTTTTGTGAGTTTCTCTTTGGTGCAGTCTTTACTTCTTTCAACTATGTGTTTACATGTATCTCATGGCATTGTTCTCTGTATACCTGCAGCATGCGGTGTTTTGTTTGCCATTTTGATTCAGTTCCATTTACAGAGGCCCTCTAATTCCGCTACGATTCACACCTATCCAATGTATTCACACCTGTTGCTTTCAGAAAACAATGGAACGGTCCAGCTGGCCCCCCCCCACCCCAGACGGTCAACACTTGCGGCTCCCCATCACCTCTACCACTCAGTAAAGCTCAGCAGTTGACACCTCTCTCCATACTTGAAAGGGATGTAAACAGACTCTCTAAGACACAGGACCCACGCAAAGCAGCTGGGCCAAACTGGGTGCCTCCATCCACCCTGAAGCGCTGTGCTGATCAGTTGTCTACAGTGTTCACTGACACCCTCAACAACTCACTGGAGACACGTCATGAGTCATGGGCCTTAATGTCTGGAGAGACGCACGAGCATACCGCAAGCAACTAAAAATCTTCCTATGCAAAGAGAGTCACAGCCTGTGGTCCTCGCACTCTGGAAACACTTGGCTGACCTTGACGTGATTTGAACACGCAACCTTCTGATCTGGAGTCAGACGCGCTACCATTGCGCCACAAGGTCCCACAAAGCGCTGCCTCTCTCCGAAACATCTGAAAATCTCTGCAAAGCCAGTCCGTCTTCTTTCCACACAAGCAATTTTTCAGCAACTTGTTCAACTTGTGAATGCAAAGAAGTTGTGTCAAAGACGCATGTCATTTCAAACCATGCATGTCAACACGCACACATAGAATCTCCACTTATACTTGAAAGGTTCTCCTCTTTGAGAGAAGAGTACAAATCCAGGTGCGAAGTGCGCTTGCAGTAGTCAATCAAAAGCCGAACAAAGTGTCTGTCATTCAGTGCTCGCGCTCTGATCAGCTTTGCCGGCCAGCTAGACGAATTCTTAACAATGGATATTTGTTACTGATGCTTGTCAGAGAAAGACAAAGTCTTTGGACAGTGTCTAACAACAAAAGACCTTACTCTGACACACACCTGAGAAGTGATTGCTCAGTAGGGAGTGCTTTTGTACGTGATGATCTCCAGTCTCCAACAGAACCTGCTCTGAGAGGCTCCTTGCGCCGTCTGCACCAAAATGCTATATATGAGGTAGGAGACCAGTTCTGTCAGCCTTGAATGAAATCTTACCTGACTAAAAGACCTTACAGTTCACACACAACACAGTCAATGGTCTCTTCAACGACTGTTAATGGTATTTACCAGAGAAGTGACTTCTGAGTAGGGAGTGGTCTGGTATGTGATGATCTCTAAAAGGACCTGCGCTGTTGGAGCAGGCGTCTCTCACCATGCTCCAAAAGGTGTAGGTGAGCTGAGGGAGCTGTGATGGCCGAGAGGTTAAGGCGTTGATTTGAAATCCAATGGGGGCTCCCAGCGCAGGTTCAAACCCTGCTCACAGCGAAAGTCCATTTCGCCAGCGTTCCTTTTGACAAAGTAAAGGTTGCAATTAGGCGGAGGAGCTCATATTCAAAAGTTGCAACGGTGTCTTGGAGCGCTGAGTGACTGACAGTTTTCCAATCACCAGTTCAAACCACTGTACTTAAATACTAATCAGTCCAGTACAAAATTTACATGTCTCCAAGTAGAGAGTCCTCTTCTTCTCTCCAGGCTTTATAAACAATAATGGTCGGAGATGTCGATCAGTGGTATGTGCACAAAGTTTGAATCAGATATTAATACATCAAAATTGTTGCAGGGGCTACTTGTTATCACTGCTATAGAAAGGCTAAAATGCCAAATCTTTACCTCTTAATCTTTTCCGCTACGTTTGTTTTTCAGTTAGGCGACAGTACCTGGGTCCCTGGTCTCCCGGCAAACAGAGCTAGCCATTTGGGTACACCCAAAGCAACACCGTGGTCCAACCGTTTACCATCACTTTAGCAGCAGGTACACCATTGCCTCCATTGTTGTGTTTGTATTAGAAACAAGTCATCTCACGCTGTTAAGCTCACAAAGTGAATGAATGGGCTTTGAAGCAGATGTGCGGTACAGGTTAGAGTAACTAGGATTTGGTTCTTAGTCAGGCAACTTCTGGGTTCAGTCTGTTTTGTCCAGTTTTATGAAGGTAAATGGCTCCTTCCTGGTAACCTATCCCAGACTTGTAAGGACGCCTTTCTGAGCACAGTTGTTCAGTACCGTGAAAACAGACGCGCCTAGCAGAGGATGGTTTCGATCCATCGACCTCTGGGTTATGGGCCCAGCACTTCCGCTGCGCCACTCTGCTCCACACGTGCTGTCAGACTAGCGCTGCTTAAAAGTGGGCCTTGAATAACATCTTGCATGAACAAACAGGGAATTCTGAAAGTGGACAGCACCCGCTTGATTATTGTCTTTTATAAATCTTTGTCACCTCGGCGTTTAATGCTTCAGAGCTTCTTGGACTGCTTGTCAGATCTCGTGTGTGGCCCAACAGATTTTAAGCTAGGGTCACCCAACCATTTCCTCGTTAGCTGCTAACTCTTAAGAATCCCTGAGGTCATTGTGTGAGTCACTGGGTCGCATAGTCACGTATACGCTTAGAAGTGAAAGCACTGACACTTGGGGTTGCATATCTTTACTTCGGAAATAAACCCATGAAGTCTCTTCTCTGAACCTTATTTTACCTCATGTTAAGCATAATCGACGTTCTGATTCACAAACACACTCTGCTGATGCACTTCGATGCTCTTAACCCTTCCCGCTGATTGTCAATGGTGGTTCTTATCGGTAGAGATGTAATACCGTTTGTAATCACAAGCACCGCAATTAGACATGAAATCTGAATGTATCCAACACAGCGGACACAGTGACATTGTCCACAGTGAAAACTATCCTGGATATGATGAGTTTGCTTCAGAGAGCCGAGCCCAGCTCTGAAGCTGCCTTTACATTTCATTATCATTCAAAACTATTTGTTTGCTCAAAATGAAAAACTTATACTCGTTATTTGAAGGTTTTTTCGTTAGAAAACTTTTGTGAGTTTCTCTTTGGTGCAGTCTTTACTTCTTTCAACTATGTGTTTACATGTATCTCATGGCATTGTTCTCTGTATACCTGCAGCATGCGGTGTTTTGTTTGCCATTTTGATTCAGTTCCATTTACAGAGGCCCTCTAATTCCGCTACGATTCACACCTATCCAATGTATTCACACCTGTTGCTTTCAGAAAACAATGGAACGGTCCAGCTGGCCCGGCCCCCACCCCAGACGGTCAACACTTGCGGCTCCCCATCACCTCTACCACTCAGTAAAGCTCAGCAGTTGACACCCTCTCCATACTTGAAAGGGATGTAAACAGACTCTCTAAGACACAGGACCCACGCAAAGCAGCTGGGCCAAACTGGGTGCCTCCATCCACCCTGAAGCGCTGTGCTGATCAGTTGTCTACAGTGTTCACTGACACCCTCAACAACTCACTGGAGACACGTCATGAGTCATGGGCCTTAATGTCTGGAGAGACGCACGAGCATACCGCAAGCAACTAAAAATCTTCCTATGCAAAGAGAGTCACAGCCTGTGGTCCTCGCACTCTGGAAACACTTGGCTGACCTTGACGTGATTTGAACACGCAACCTTCTGATCTGGAGTCAGACGCGCTACCATTGCGCCACAAGGTCCCACAAAGCGCTGCCTCTCTCTCCGAAACATCTGAAAATCTCTGCAAAGCCAGTCCGTCTTCTTTCCACACAAGCAATTTTTCAGCAACTTGTTCAACTTGTGAATGCAAAGAAGTTGTGTCAAAGACGCATGTCATTTCAAACCATGCATGTCAACACACACACATAGAATCTCCACTTATACTTGAAAGGTTCTCCTCTTTGAGAGAAGAGTACAAATCCAGGTGCTAAGTGCGCTTGCAGTAGTCAATCAAAAGCCGAACAAAGTGTCTGTCATTCAGTGCTCGCGCTCTGATCAGCTTTGCCGGCCAGCTAGACGAATTCTTAACAATGGATATTTGTTACTGATGCTTGTCAGAGAAAGACAAAGTCTTTGGACAGTGTCTAACAACAAAAGACCTTACTCTGACACACACCTGAGAAGTGATTGCTCAGTAGGGAGTGCTTTTTACGTGATGATCTCCAGTCTCCAACAGAACCTGCTCTGAGAGGCTCCTTGCGCCGTCTGCACCAAAATGCTATATATGAGGTAGGAGACCAGTTCTGTCAGCCTTGAATGAAATCTTACCTGACTAAAAGACCTTACAGTTCACACACAACACAGTCAATGGTCTCTTCAACGACTGTTAATGGTATTTACCAGAGAAGTGACTTCTGAGTAGGGAGTGGTCTGGTATGTGATGATCTCTAAAAGGACCTGCGCTGTTGGAGCAGGCGTCTCTCACCATGCTCCAAAAGGTGTAGGTGAGCTGAGGGAGCTGTGATGGCCGAGAGGTTAGGCGTTGGATTTGAAACCAATGGGGGGTCCCAGCGAGGTTCAAACCCTGCTCACAGCGAAAGTCCATTTCGCCAGCGTTCCTTTGACAAAGTAAAGGTTGCAATTAGGCGGAGGAGCTCATATTCAAAAGTTGCAACGGTGTCTTGGGCGCTGAGTGACTGACAGTTTTCAATCACCAGTTCAAACCACTGTACTTAAATACTAATCAGTCCAGTACAAAATTTACATGTCTCCAAGTAGAGTCCCTCTTCTTCTCTCCAGGCTTTATAAACAATAATGGTCGGAGATGTCGATCAGTGGTATGTGCACAAAGTTTGAATCAGATATTAATACATCAAAATTGTTGCAGGGGCTACTTGTTATCACTGCTATAGAAAGGCTAAAATGCCAAATCTTTACCTCTTAATCTTTTCCGCCACGTTTGTTTTTCAGTTAGGCGACAGTACCTGGGTCCCTGGTCTCCCGGCAAACAGAGCTAGCCATTTGGGTACACCCAAAGCAACACCGTGGTCCAACCGTTTACCATCACTTTAGCAGCAGGTACACCATTGCCTCCATTGTTGTGTTTGTATTAGAAACAAGTCATCTCACGCTGTTAAGCTCACAAAGTGAATGGGCTTTGAAGCAGATGTGCGGTACAGGTTAGAGTAACTAGGATTTGGTTCTTAGTCAGGCAACTTCTGGGTTCAGTCTGTTTTGTCCAGTTTTATGAAGGTAAATGGCTCCTTCCTGGTAACCTATCCCAGACTTGTAAGGACGCCTTTCTGAGCACAGTTGTTCAGTACCTCGTGAAAACAGACGCGCCTAGCAGAGGATGGTTTCGATCCATCGACCTCTGGGTTATGGGCCCAGCACGCTTCCGCTGCGCCACTCTGCTCCACACGTGCTGTCAGACTAGCGCTGCTTAAAAGTGGGCCTTGAATAACATCTTGCATGAACAAACAGGGAATTCTGAAAGTGGACAGCACCCGCTTGATTATTGTCTTTTATAAATCTTTGTCACCTCGGCGTTTAATGCTTCAGAGCTTCTTGGACTGCTTGTCAGATCTCGTGTGCGGCCCAACAGATTTTAAGCTAGGGTCACCCAACCATTTCCTCGTTAGCTGCTAACTCTTAAGAATCCCTGAGGTCATTGTGTGAGTCACTGGGTCGCATAGTCACGTATACGCTTAGAAGTGAAAGCACTGACACTTGGGGTTGCATATCTTTACTTCGGAAATAAACCCATGAAGTCTCTTCTCTGAACCTTATTTTACCTCATGTTAAGCATAATCGACGTTCTGATTCACAAACACACTCTGCTGATGCACTTGATGCTCTTAACCCTTCCCGCTGATTGTCAATGGTGGTTCTTATCGGTAGAGATGTAATACCGTTTGTAATCACAAGCACCGCAATTAGACATGAAATCTGAATGTATCCAACACAGCGGACACAGTGACATTGTCCACAGTGAAAACTATCCTGGATATGATGAGTTTGCTTCAGAGAGCCGAGCCCAGCTCTGAAGCTGCCTTTACATTTCATTATCATTCAAAACTATTTGTTTGCTCAAAATGAAAAACTTATACTCGTTATTTGAAGGTTTTTTTCGTTAGAAAACTTTTGTGAGTTTCTCTTTGGTGCAGTCTTTACTTCTTTCAACTATGTGTTTACATGTATCTCATGGCATTGTTCTCTGTATACCTGCAGCATGCGGTGTTTTGTTTGCCATTTTGATTCAGTTCCATTTACAGAGGCCCTCTAATTCCGCTACGATTCACACCTATCCAATGTATTCACACCTGTTGCTTTCAGAAAACAATGGAACGGTCCAGCTGGCCCGGCCCCCCACCCCAGACGGTCAACACTTGCGGCCCCCATCACCTCTACCACTCAGTAAAGCTCAGCAGTTGACACCTCTCTCCATACTTGAAAGGGATGTAAACAGACTCTCTAAGACACAGGACCCACGCAAAGCAGCTGGGCCAAACTGGGTGCCTCCATCCACCCTGAAGCGCTGTGCTGATCAGTTGTCTACAGTGTTCACTGACACCCTCAACAACTCACTGGAGACACGTCATGAGTCATGGGCCTTAATGTCTGGAGAGACGCACGAGCATACCGCAAGCAACTAAAAATCTTCCTATGCAAAGAGAGTCACAGCCTGTGGTCCTCGCACTCTGGAAACACTTGGCTGACCTTGACGTGATTTGAACACGCAACCTTCTGATCTGGAGTCAGACGCGCCACCATTGCGCCACAAGGTCCCACAAAGCGCTGCTCTCTCCCGAAACATCTGAAAATCTCTGCAAAGCCAGTCCGTCTTCTTTCCACACAAGCAATTTTTCAGCAACTTGTTCAACTTGTGAATGCAAAGAAGTTGTGTCAAAGACGCATGTCATTTCAAACCATGCATGTCAACACGCACACATAGAATCTCCACTTATACTTGAAAGGTTCTCCTCTTTGAGAGAAGAGTACAAATCCAGGTGCGGCGCGCTTGCAGTAGTCAATCAAAAGCCGAACAAAGTGTCTGTCATTCAGTGCTCGCGCTCTGATCAGCTTTGCCGGCCAGCTAGACGAATTCTTAACAATGGATATTTGTTACTGATGCTTGTCAGAGAAAGACAAAGTCTTTGGACAGTGTCTAACAACAAAAGACCT
Source organism: Oreochromis aureus (assembly GCF_013358895.1). Taxonomy (NCBI): domain Eukaryota; kingdom Metazoa; phylum Chordata; class Actinopteri; order Cichliformes; family Cichlidae; genus Oreochromis; species Oreochromis aureus. The sequence continues at coordinate 34,593,548 of NC_052951.1, forward strand.
TACTCTGACACACACCTGAGAAGTGATTGCTCAGTAGGGAGTGCTTTTGCACGTGATGATCTCCAGTCTCCAACAGAACCTGCTCTGAGAGGCTCCTTGCGCCGCCTGCACCAAAATGCTATATATGAGGTAGGAGACCAGTTCTGTCAGCCTTGAATGAAATCTTACCTGACTAAAAGACCTTACAGTTCACACACAACACAGTCAATGGTCTCTTCAACGACTGTTAATGGTATTTACCAGAGAAGTGACTTCTGAGTAGGGAGTGGTCTGGTATGTGATGATCTCTAAAAGGACCTGCGCTGTTGGAGCAGGCGTCTCTCACCATGCTCCAAAAGGTGTAGGTGAGCTGAGGGAGCTGTGATGGCCGAGAGGTTAAGGCGTTGGATTTGAAATCCAATGGGGGCTCCCCGCGCAGGTTCAAACCCTGCTCACAGCGAAAGTCCATTTCGCCAGCGTTCCTTTTGACAAAGTAAAGGTTGCAATTAGGCGGAGGAGCTCATATTCAAAAGTTGCAACGGTGTCTTGGAGCGCTGAGTGACTGACAGTTTTTCAATCACCAGTTCAAACCACTGTACTTAAATACTAATCAGTCCAGTACAAAATTTACATGTCTCCAAGTAGAGTCCTCTTCTTCTCTCCAGGCTTTATAAACAATAATGGTCGGAGATGTCGATCAGTGGTATGTGCACAAAGTTTGAATCAGATATTAATACATCAAAATTGTTGCAGGGGCTACTTGTTATCACTGCTATAGAAAGGCTAAAATGCCAAATCTTTACCTCTTAATCTTTTCCGCCACGTTTGTTTTTCAGTTAGGCGACAGTACCTGGGTCCCTGGTCTCCGGCAAACAGAGCTAGCCATTTGGGTACACCCAAAGCAACACCGTGGTCCAACCGTTTACCATCACTTTAGCAGCAGGTACACCATTGCCTCCATTGTTGTGTTGTTTGTATTAGAAACAAGTCATCTCACGCTGTTAAGCTCACAAAGTGAATGGGCTTTGAAGCAGATGTGCGGTACAGGTTAGAGTAACTAGGATTTGGTTCTTAGTCAGGCAACTTCTGGGTTCAGTCTGTTTTGTCCAGTTTTATGAAGGTAAATGGCTCCTTCCTGGTAACCTATCCCAGACTTGTAAGGACGCCTTTCTGAGCACAGTTGTTCAGTACCGTGAAAACAGACGCGCCTAGCAGAGGATGGTTTCGATCCATCGACCTCTGGGTTATGGGCCCAGCACGCTTCGCTGCGCCACTCTGCTCCACACGTGCTGTCAGACTAGCGCTGCTTAAAAGTGGGCCTTGAATAACATCTTGCATGAACAAACAGGGAATTCTGAAAGTGGACAGCACCCGCTTGATTATTGTCTTTATAAATCTTTGTCACCTCGGCGTTTAATGCTTCAGAGCTTCTTGGACTGCTTGTCAGATCTCGTGTGCGGCCAACAGATTTTAAGCTAGGGTCACCCAACCATTTCCTCGTTAGCTGCTAACTCTTAAGAATCCCTGAGGTCATTGTGTGAGTCACTGGGTCGCATAGTCACGTATACGCTTAGAAGTGAAAGCACTGACACTTGGGGTTGCATATCTTTACTTCGGAAATAAACCCATGAAGTCTCTTCTCTGAACCTTATTTTACCTCATGTTAAGCATAATCGACGTTCTGATTCACAAACACACTCTGCTGATGCACTTCGATGCTCTTAACCCTTCCCGCTGATTGTCAATGGTGGTTCTTATCGGTAGAGATGTAATACCGTTTGTAATCACAAGCACCGCAATTAGACATGAAATCTGAATGTATCCAACACAGCGGACACAGTGACATTGTCCACAGTGAAAAACTATCCTGGATATGATGAGTTTGCTTCAGAGAGCCGAGCCCAGCTCTGAAGCTGCCTTTACATTTCATTATCATTCAAAACTATTTGTTTGCTCAAAATGAAAAACTTATACTCGTTATTTGAAGGTTTTTTTCGTTAGAAAACTTTTGTGAGTTTCTCTTTGGTGCAGTCTTTACTTCTTTCAACTATGTGTTTACATGTATCTCATGGCATTGTTCTCTGTATACCTGCAGCATGCGGTGTTTTGTTTGCCATTTTGATTCAGTTCCATTTACAGAGGCCCTCTAATTCGCGCTACGATTCACACCTATCCAATGTATTCACACCTGTTGCTTTCAGAAAACAATGGAACGGTCCAGCTGGGCCGGCCCCCACCCCAGACGGTCAACACTTGCGGCTCCCCCATCACCTCTACCACTCAGTAAAGCTCAGCAGTTGACACCCTCTCCATACTTGAAAGGGATGTAAACAGACTCTCTAAGACACAGGACCCACGCAAAGCAGCTGGGCCAAACTGGGTGCCTCCATCCACCCTGAAGCGCTGTGCTGATCAGTTGTCTACAGTGTTCACTGACACCCTCAACAACTCACTGGAGACACGTCATGAGTCATGGGCCTTAATGTCTGGAGAGACGCACGAGCATACCGCAAGCAACTAAAAATCTTCCTATGCAAAGAGAGTCACAGCCTGTGGTCCTCGCACTCTGGAAACACTTGGCTGACCTTGACGTGATTTGAACACGCAACCTTCTGATCTGGAGTCAGACGCGCTACCATTGCGCCACAAGGTCCCACAAAGCGCTGCCTCTCTCCGAAACATCTGAAAATCTCTGCAAAGCCAGTCCGTCTTCTTTCCACACAAGCAATTTTTCAGCAACTTGTTCAACTTGTGAATGCAAAGAAGTTGTGTCAAAGACGCATGTCATTTCAAACCATGCATGTCAACACGCACACATAGAATCTCCACTTATACTTGAAAGGTTCTCCTCTTTGAGAGAAGAGTACAAATCCAGGTGCGAAGTGCGCTTGCAGTAGTCAATCAAAAGCCGAACAAAGTGTCTGTCATTCAGTGCTCGCGCTCTGATCAGCTTTGCCGGCCAGCTAGACTTAATTCTTAACAATGGATATTTGTTACTGATGCTTGTCAGAGAAAGACAAAGTCTTTGGACAGTGTCTAACAACAAAAGACCTTACTCTGACACACACCTGAGAAGTGATTGCTCAGTAGGGAGTGCTTTTGTACGTGATGATCTCCAGTCTCCAACAGAACCTGCTCTGAGAGGCTCCTTGCGCCGCCTGCACCAAAATGCTATATATGAGGTAGGAGACCAGTTCTGTCAGCCTTGAATGAAATCTTACCTGACTAAAAGACCTTACAGTTCACACACAACACAGTCAATGGTCTCTTCAACGACTGTTAATGGTATTTACCAGAGAAGTGACTTCTGAGTAGGGAGTGGTCTGGTATGTGATGATCTCTAAAAGGACCTGCGCTGTTGGAGCAGGCTCTCTCACCATGCTCCAAAAGGTGTAGGTGAGCTGAGGGAGCTGTGATGGCCGAGAGGTTAAGGCGTTGGATTTGAAACCAATGGGGGCTCCTCCCAGCGAGGTTCAAACCCTGCTCACAGCGAAAGTCCATTTCGCCAGCGTTCCTTTTGACAAAGTAAAGGTTGCAATTAGGCGGAGGAGCTCATATTCAAAAGTTGCAACGGTGTCTTGGAGCGCTGAGTGACTGACAGTTTTCCAATCACCAGTTCAAACCACTGTACTTAAATACTAATCAGTCCAGTACAAAATTTACATGTCTCCAAGTAGAGTCCTCTTCTTCTCTCCAGGCTTTATAAACAATAATGGTCGGAGATGTCGATCAGTGGTATGTGCACAAAGTTTGAATCAGATATTAATACATCAAAATTGTTGCAGGGGCTACTTGTTATCACTGCTATAGAAAGGCTAAAATGCCAAATCTTTACCTCTTAATCTTTTCCGCCACGTTTGTTTTTCAGTTAGGCGACAGTACCTGGGTCCCTGGTCTCCCGGCAAACAGAGCTAGCCATTTGGGTACACCCAAAGCAACACCGTGGTCCAACCGCTTACCATCACTTTAGCAGCAGGTACACCATTGCCTCCATTGTTGTGTTTGTATTAGAAACAAGTCATCTCACGCTGTTAAGCTCACAAAGTGAATGGGCTTTGAAGCAGATGTGCGGTACAGGTTAGAGTAACTAGGATTTGGTTCTTAGTCAGGCAACTTCTGGGTTCAGTCTGTTTTGTCCAGTTTTATGAAGGTAAATGGCTCCTTCCTGGTAACCTATCCCAGACTTGTAAGGACGCCTTTCTGAGCACAGTTGTTCAGTACCGTGAAAACAGACGCGCCTAGCAGAGGATGGTTTCGATCCATCGACCTCTGGGTTATGGGCCCAGCACGCTTCGCTGCGCCACTCTGCTCCACACGTGCTGTCAGACTAGCGCTGCTTAAAAGTGGGCCTTGAATAACATCTTGCATGAACAAACAGGGAATTCTGAAAGTGGACAGCACCCGCTTGATTATTGTCTTTATAAATCTTTGTCACCTCGGCGTTTAATGCTTCAGAGCTTCTTGGACTGCTTGTCAGATCTCGTAGTGCCCAACAGATTTTAAGCTAGGGTCACCCAACCATTTCCTCGTTAGCTGCTAACTCTTAAGAATCCCTGAGGTCATTGTGTGAGTCACTGGGTCGCATAGTCACGTATACGCTTAGAAGTGAAAGCACTGACACTTGGGGTTGCATATCTTTACTTCGGAAATAAACCCATGAAGTCTCTTCTCTGAACCTTATTTTACCTCATGTTAAGCATAATCGACGTTCTGATTCACAAACACACTCTGCTGATGCACTTCGATGCTCTTAACCCTTCCCGCTGATTGTCAATGGTGGTTCTTATCGGTAGAGATGTAATACCGTTTGTAATCACAAGCACCGCAATTAGACATGAAATCTGAATGTATCCAACACAGCGGACACAGTGACATTGTCCACAGTGAAAAACTATCCTGGATATGATGAGTTTGCTTCAGAGAGCCGAGCCCAGCTCTGAAGCTGCCTTTACATTTCATTATCATTCAAAACTATTTGTTTGCTCAAAATGAAAAACTTATACTCGTTATTTGAAGGTTTTTTCGTTAGAAAACTTTTGTGAGTTTCTCTTTGGTGCAGTCTTTACTTCTTTCAACTATGTGTTTACATGTATCTCATGGCATTGTTCTCTGTATACCTGCAGCATGCGGTGTTTTGTTTGCCATTTTGATTCAGTTCCATTTACAGAGGCCCTCTAATTCCGCTACGATTCACACCTATCCAATGTATTCACACCTGTTGCTTTCAGAAAACAATGGAACGGTCCAGCTGGCCCGGCCCCCACCCCAGACGGTCAACACTTGCGGCTCCCCATCACCTCTACCACTCAGTAAAGCTCAGCAGTTGACACCCTCTCCATACTTGAAAGGGATGTAAACAGACTCTCTAAGACACAGGACCCACGCAAAGCAGCTGGGCCAAACTGGGTGCCTCCATCCACCCTGAAGCGCTGTGCTGATCAGTTGTCTACAGTGTTCACTGACACCCTCAACAACTCACTGGAGACACGTCATGAGTCATGGGCCTTAATGTCTGGAGAGACGCACGAGCATACCGCAAGCAACTAAAAATCTTCCTATGCAAAGAGAGTCACAGCCTGTGGTCCTCGCACTCTGGAAACACTTGGCTGACCTTGACGTGATTTGAACACGCAACCTTCTGATTTGGAGTCAGACGCGCCACCATTGCGCCACAAGGTCCCACAAAGCGCTGCCTCTCTCCGAAACATCTGAAAATCTCTGCAAAGCCAGTCCGTCTTCTTTCCACACAAGCAATTTTTCAGCAACTTGTTCAACTTGTGAATGCAAAGAAGTTGTGTCAAAGACGCATGTCATTTCAAACCATGCATGTCAACACGCACACATAGAATCTCCACTTATACTTGAAAGGTTCTCCTCTTTGAGAGAAGAGTACAAATCCAGGTGCGAAGCGCGCTTGCAGTAGTCAATCAAAAGTCGAACAAAGTGTCTGTCATTCAGTGCTCGCGCTCTGATCAGCTTTGCCGCCAGCTAGACGAATTCTTAACAATGGATATTTGTTACTGATGCTTGTCAGAGAAAGACAAAGTCTTTGGACAGTGTCTAACAACAAAAGACCTTACTCTGACACACACCTGAGAAGTGATTGCTCAGTAGGGAGTGCTTTTGTACGTGATGATCTCCAGTCTCCAACAGAACCTGCTCTGGAGAGGCTCCTTGCGCCTGCCTGCACCAAAATGCTATATATGAGGTAGGAGACCAGTTCTGTCAGCCTTGAATGAAATCTTACCTGACTAAAAGACCTTACAGTTCACACACAACACAGTCAATGGTCTCTTCAACGACTGTTAATGGTATTTACCAGAGAAGTGACTTCTGAGTAGGGAGTGGTCTGGTATGTGATGATCTCTAAAAGGACCTGCGCTGTTGGAGCAGGCGCTCTCACCATGCTCCAAAAGGTGTAGGTGAGCTGAGGGAGCTGTGATGGCCGAGAGGTTAAGGCGTTGGATTTGAAACCAATGGGGGTCCCCGCGCAGGTTCAAACCCTGCTCACAGCGAAAGTCCATTTCGCCAGCGTTCCTTTGACAAAGTAAAGGTTGCAATTAGGCGGAGGAGCTCATATTCAAAAGTTGCAACGGTGTCTTGGAGCGCTGAGTGACTGACAGTTTTCCAATCACCAGTTCAAACCACTGTACTTAAATACTAATCAGTCCAGTACAAAATTTACATGTCTCCAAGTAGAGTCCTCTTCTTCTCTCCAGGCTTTATAAACAATAATGGTCGGAGATGTCGATCAGTGGTATGTGCACAAAGTTTGAATCAGATATTAATACATCAAAATTGTTGCAGGGGCTACTTGTTATCACTGCTATAGAAAGGCTAAAATGCCAAATCTTTACCTCTTAATCTTTTCCGCTACGTTTGTTTTTTTCAGTTAGGCGACAGTACCTGGGTCCCTGGTCTCCCGGCAAACAGAGCTAGCCATTTGGGTACACCCAAAGCAACACCGTGGTCCAACCGTTTACCATCACTTTAGCAGCAGGTACACCATTGCCTCCATTGTTGTGTTTGTATTAGAAACAAGTCATCTCACGCTGTTAAGCTCACAAAGTGAATGGGCTTTGAAGCAGATGTGCGGTACAGGTTAGAGTAACTAGGATTTGGTTCTTAGTCAGGCAACTTCTGGGTTCAGTCTGTTTTGTCCAGTTTTATGAAGGTAAATGGCTCCTTCCTGGTAACCTATCCCAGACTTGTAAGGACGCCTTTCTGAGCACAGTTGTTCAGTACTCGTGAAAACAGACGCGCCTAGCAGAGGATGGTTTCGATCCATCGACCTCTGGGTTATGGGCCCAGCACGCTCGCTGCGCCACTCTGCTCCACACGTGCTGTCAGACTAGCGCTGCTTAAAAGTGGGCCTTGAATAACATCTTGCATGAACAAACAGGGAATTCTGAAAGTGGACAGCACCCGCTTGATTATTGTCTTTATAAATCTTTGTCACCTCGGCGTTTAATGCTTCAGAGCTTCTTGGACTGCTTGTCAGATCTCGTGTGTGCCCAACAGATTTTAAGCTAGGGTCACCCAACCATTTCCTCGTTAGCTGCTAACTCTTAAGAATCCCTGAGGTCATTGTGTGAGTCACTGGGTCGCATAGTCACGTATACGCTTAGAAGTGAAAGCACTGACACTTGGGGTTGCATATCTTTACTTCGGAAATAAACCCATGAAGTCTCTTCTCTGAACCTTATTTTACCTCATGTTAAGCATAATCGACGTTCTGATTCACAAACACACTCTGCTGATGCACTTCGATGCTCTTAACCCTTCCCGCTGATTGTCAATGGTGGTTCTTATCGGTAGAGATGTAATACCGTTTGTAATCACAAGCACCGCAATTAGACATGAAATCTGAATGTATCCAACACAGCGGACACAGTGACATTGTCCACAGTGAAAACTATCCTGGATATGATGAGTTTGCTTCAGAGAGCCGAGCCCAGCTCTGAAGCTGCCTTTACATTTCATTATCATTCAAAACTATTTGTTTGCTCAAAATGAAAAACTTATACTCGTTATTTGAAGGTTTTTTTCGTTAGAAAACTTTTGTGAGTTTCTCTTTGGTGCAGTCTTTACTTCTTTCAACTATGTGTTTACATGTATCTCATGGCATTGTTCTCTGTATACCTGCAGCATGCGGTGTTTTGTTTGCCATTTTGATTCAGTTCCATTTACAGAGGCCCTCTAATTCCGCTACGATTCACACCTATCCAATGTATTCACACCTGTTGCTTTCAGAAAACAATGGAACGGTCCAGCTGGCCCGGCCCCCACCCCAGACGGTCAACACTTGCGGCTCCCCCATCACCTCTACCACTCAGTAAAGCTCAGCAGTTGACACCCTCTCCATACTTGAAAGGGATGTAAACAGACTCTCTAAGACACAGGACCCACGCAAAGCAGCTGGGCCAAACTGGGTGCCTCCATCCACCCTGAAGCGCTGTGCTGATCAGTTGTCTACAGTGTTCACTGACACCCTCAACAACTCACTGGAGACACGTCATGAGTCATGGGCCTTAATGTCTGAGAGACGCACGAGCATACCGCAAGCAACTAAAAATCTTCCTATGCAAAGAGAGTCACAGCCTGTGGTCCTCGCACTCTGGAAACACTTGGCTGACCTTGACGTGATTTGAACACGCAACCTTCTGATCTGGAGTCAGACGCGCCACCATTGCGCCACAAGGTCCCACAAAGCGCTGCCTCTCTCCGAAACATCTGAAAATCTCTGCAAAGCCAGTCCGTCTTCTTTCCACACAAGCAATTTTTCAGCAACTTGTTCAACTTGTGAATGCAAAGAAGTTGTGTCAAAGACGCATGTCATTTCAAACCATGCATGTCAACACGCACACATAGAATCTCCACTTATACTTGAAAGGTTCTCCTCTTTGAGAGAAGAGTACAAATCCAGGTGCTAAGGCGCGCTTGCAGTAGTCAATCAAAAGCCGAACAAAGTGTCTGTCATTCAGTGCTCGCGCTCTGATCAGCTTTGCCGCCAGCTAGACTAATTCTTAACAATGGATATTTGTTACTGATGCTTGTCAGAGAAAGACAAAGTCTTTGGACAGTGTCTAACAACAAAAGACCTTACTCTGACACACACCTGAGAAGTGATTGCTCAGTAGGGAGTGCTTTTGTACGTGATGATCTCCAGTCTCCAACAGAACCTGCTCTGGAGAGGCTCCTTGCGCCGCCTGCACCAAAATGCTATATATGAGGTAGGAGACCAGTTCTGTCAGCCTTGAATGAAATCTTACCTGACTAAAAGACCTTACAGTTCACACACAACACAGTCAATGGTCTCTTCAACGACTGTTAATGGTATTTACCAGAGAAGTGACTTCTGAGTAGGGAGTGGTCTGGTATGTGATGATCTCTAAAAGGACCTGCGCTGTTGGAGCAGGCGCTCTCACCATGCTCCAAAAGGTGTAGGTGAGCTGAGGGAGCTGTGATGGCCGAGAGGTTAAGGCGTTGGATTTGAAACCAATGGGGCTCCCCAGCGCAGGTTCAAACCCTGCTCACAGCGAAAGTCCATTTCGCCAGCTGTTCCTTTGACAAAGTAAAGGTTGCAATTAGGCGGAGGAGCTCATATTCAAAAGTTGCAACGGTGTCTTGGAGCGCTGAGTGACTGACAGTTTTCCAATCACCAGTTCAAACCACTGTACTTAAATACTAATCAGTCCAGTACAAAATTTACATGTCTCCAAGTAGAGTCCCTCTTCTTCTCTCCAGGCTTTATAAACAATAATGGTCGGAGATGTCGATCAGTGGTATGTGCACAAAGTTTGAATCAGATATTAATACATCAAAATTGTTGCAGGGGCTACTTGTTATCACTGCTATAGAAAGGCTAAAATGCCAAATCTTTACCTCTTAATCTTTTCCGGCGCCACGTTTGTTTTTCAGTTAGGCGACAGTACCTGGGTCCCTGGTCTCCCGGCAAACAGAGCTAGCCATTTGGTACACCCAAAGCAACACCGTGGTCCAACCAATCACTTTAGCAGCAGGTACACCATCACTTTAGCAGCAGGTCATCACCATTGCTCCAGTGAATGTGAAGCAGATGTGTTTGTATTAGAAACAAGTCATCTCACGAGGGCGGTGTTAAGGTTTCACAAAGTGAATGGGCTGATGTTTGAAGCAGACCTCCTCAGCATGTCTTGAAGTACAGGTTAAGAGTAACTGATTCAGGTTTGGTTCTAAAAGTCAGGCAACTTCTGGACTGGGTGGGGAGTCTGTTTTGTCCAGATTTGGTTTTAGTCAGGCAAGGTTCAAATGTTTTGTCCAGTTTTATGAAGGTAAATGGCCTTCCTGGTAACCTATCCCAGACTTGTAAGGACGCCTTTCTGAGCACAGTTGTTCAGTACCGTGAAAACAGACGCGCCTAGCAGAGGATGGTTTCGATCCATCGACCTCTGGGTTATGGGCCCAGCACGCTCCGCTGCGCCACTCTGCTCCACACGTGCTGTCAGACTAGCGCTGCTTAAAAGTGGGCCTTGAATAACATCTTGCATGAACAAACAGGGAATTCTGAAAGTGGACAGCACCCGCTTGATTATTGTCTTTTATAAATCTTTGTCACCGGCGTTTAATGCTTCAGAGCTTCTTGGACTGCTTGTCAGATCTCGTGTGCGGCCCAACAGATTTTAAGCTAGGGTCACCCAACCATTTCCTCGTTAGCTGCTAACTCTTAAGAATCCCTGAGGTCATTGTGTGAGTCACTGGGTCGCATAGTCACGTGATACGCTTAGAAGTGAAAGCACTGACACTTGGGGTTGCATATCTTTACTTCGGAAATAAACCCATGAAGTCTCTTCTCTGAACCTTATTTTACCTCATGTTAAGCATAATCGACGTTCTGATTCACAAACACACTCTGCTGATGCACTTCGATGCTCTTAACCTTCCCGCTGATTGTCAATGGTGGTTCTTATCGGTAGAGATGTAATACCGTTTGTAATCACAAGCACCGCAATTAGACATGAAATCTGAATGTATCCAACACAGCGGACACAGTGACATTGTCCACAGTGAAAAACTATCCTGGATATGATGAGTTTGCTTCAGAGAGCCGAGCCCAGCTCTGAAGCTGCCTTTACATTTCATTATCATTCAAAACTATTTGTTTGCTCAAAATGAAAACTTATACTCGTTATTTGAAGGTTTTTTCGTTAGAAAACTTTTGTGAGTTTCTCTTTGGTGCAGTCTTTACTTCTTTCAACTATGTGTTTACATGTATCTCATGGCATTGTTCTCTGTATACCTGCAGCATGCGGTGTTTTGTTTGCCATTTTGATTCAGTTCCATTTACAGAGGCCCTCTAATTCCGCCACAATTCACACCTATCCAATGTATTCACACCTGTTGCTTTCAGAAAACAATGGAACGGTCCAGCTGGCCCGGCCCCCACCCCAGACGGTCAACACTTGCGGCTCCCCATCACCTCTACCACTCAGTAAAGCTCAGCAGTTGACACCTCTCTCCATACTTGAAAGGGATGTAAACAGACTCTCTAAGACACAGGACCCACGCAAAGCAGCTGGGCCAAACTGGGTGCCTCCATCCACCCTGAAGCGCTGTGCTGATCAGTTGTCTACAGTGTTCACTGACACCCTCAACAACTCACTGGAGACACGCCATGAGTCATGGGTCTTAATGTCTGAGAGACGCACGAGCATACCGCAAGCAACTAAAAATCTTCCTATGCAAAGAGAGTCACAGCCTGTGGTCCTCGCACTCTGGAAACACTTGGCTGACCTTGACGTGATTTGAACACGCAACCTTCTGATCTGGAGTCAGACGCGCTACCATTGCGCCACAAGGTCCCACAAAGCGCTGCCTCTCTCTGAAACATCTGAAAATCTCTGCAAAGCCAGTCCGTCTTCTTTCCACACAAGCAATTTTTCAGCAACTTGTTCAACTTGTGAATGCAAAGAAGTTGTGTCAAAGACGCATGTCATTTCAAACCATGCATGTCAACACGCACACATAGAATCTCCACTTATACTTGAAAGGTTCTCCTCTTTGAGAGAAGAGTACAAACCAGGTGCGGCGCGCTTGCAGTAGTCAATCAAAAGCCGAACAAAGTGTCTGTCATTCAGTGCTCGCGCTCTGATCAGCTTTGCCGCCAGCTAGACGAATTCTTAACAATGGATATTTGTTACTGATGCTTGTCAGAGAAAGACAAAGTCTTTGGACAGTGTCTAACAACAAAAGACCTTACTCTGACACACACCTGAGAAGTGATTGCTCAGTAGGGAGTGCTTTTGTACGTGATGATCTCCAGTCTCCAACAGAACCTGCTCTGGAGAGGCTCCTTGCGCCGCCTGCACCAAAATGCTATATATGAGGTAGGAGACCAGTTCTGTCAGCCTTGAATGAAATCTTACCTGACTAAAAGACCTTACAGTTCACACACAACACAGTCAATGGTCTCTTCAACGACTGTTAATGGTATTTACCAGAGAAGTGACTTCTGAGTAGGGAGTGGTCTGGTATGTGATGATCTCTAAAAGGACCTGCGCTGTTGGAGCAGGCGTCTCTCACCATGCTCCAAAAGGTGTAGGTGAGCTGAGGGAGCTGTGATGGCCGAGAGGTTAAGGCGTTGGATTTGAAACCAATGGGGCTCCCCGCAGAGGTTCAAACCCTGCTCACAGCGAAAGTCCATTTCGCCAGCGTTCCCTTTGACAAAGTAAAGGTTGCAATTAGGCGGAGGAGCTCATATTCAAAAGTTGCAACGGTGTCTTGAGCGCTGAGTGACTGACAGTTTTCCAATCACCAGTTCAAACCACTGTACTTAAATACTAATCAGTCCAGTACAAAATTTACATGTCTCCAAGTAGAGTCCTCTTCTTCTCTCCAGGCTTTATAAACAATAATGGTCGGAGATGTCGATCAGTGGTATGTGCACAAAGTTTGAATCAGATATTAATACATCAAAATTGTTGCAGGGGCTACTTGTTATCACTGCTATAGAAAGGCTAAAATGCCAAATCTTTACCTCTTAATCTTTTCCCGCCACGTTTGTTTTTCAGTTAGGCGACAGTACCTGGGTCCCTGGTCTCCCGGCAAACAGAGCTAGCCATTTGGTACACCCAAAGCAACACCGTGGTCCAACCGTTTACCATCACTTTAGCAGCAGGTACACCATTGCCTCCATTGTTGTGTTTGTATTAGAAACAAGTCATCTCACGCTGTTAAGCTCACAAAGTGAATGGGCTTTGAAGCAGATGTGCGGTACAGGTTAGAGTAACTAGGATTTGGTTCTTAGTCAGGCAACTTCTGGGTTCAGTCTGTTTTGTCCAGTTTTATGAAGGTAAATGGCTCCTTCCTGGTAACCTATCCCAGACTTGTAAGGACGCCTTTCTGAGCACAGTTGTTCAGTACCGTGAAAACAGACGCGCCTAGCAGAGGATGGTTTCGATCCATCGACCTCTGGGTTATGGGCCCAGCACGCTCCGCTGCGCCACTCTGCTCCACACGCGTGCTGTCAGACTAGCGCTGCTTAAAAGTGGGCCTTGAATAACATCTTGCATGAACAAACAGGGAATTCTGAAAGTGGACAGCACCCGCTTGATTATTGTCTTTTATAAATCTTTGTCACCTCGGCGTTTAATGCTTCAGAGCTTCTTGGACTGCTTGTCAGATCTCGTGTGTGCCCAACAGATTTTAAGCTAGGGTCACCCAACCATTTCCTCGTTAGCTGCTAACTCTTAAGAATCCCTGAGGTCATTGTGTGAGTCACTGGGTCGCATAGTCACGTATACGCTTAGAAGTGAAAGCACTGACACTTGGGGTTGCATATCTTTACTTCGGAAATAAACCCATGAAGTCTCTTCTCTGAACCTTATTTTACCTCATGTTAAGCATAATCGACGTTCTGATTCACAAACACACTCTGCTGATGCACTTCGATGCTCTTAACCCTTCCCGCTGATTGTCAATGGTGGTTCTTATCGGTAGAGATGTAATACCGTTTGTAATCACAAGCACCGCAATTAGACATGAAATCTGAATGTATCCAACACAGCGGACACAGTGACATTGTCCACAGTGAAAAACTATCCTGGATATGATGAGTTTGCTTCAGAGAGCCGAGCCCAGCTCTGAAGCTGCCTTTACATTTCATTATCATTCAAAACTATTTGTTTGCTCAAAATGAAAAACTTATACTCGTTATTTGAAGGTTTTTTTCGTTAGAAAACTTTTGTGAGTTTCTCTTTGGTGCAGTCTTTACTTCTTTCAACTATGTGTTTACATGTATCTCATGGCATTGTTCTCTGTATACCTGCAGCATGCGGTGTTTTGTTTGCCATTTTGATTCAGTTCCATTTACAGAGGCCCTCTAATTCCGCCACGATTCACACCTATCCAATGTATTCACACCTGTTGCTTTCAGAAAACAATGGAACGGTCCAGCTGGCCCGGCCCCCACCCCAGACGGTCAACACTTGCGGCTCCCCCATCACCTCTACCACTCAGTAAAGCTCAGCAGTTGACACCCTCTCCATACTTGAAAGGGATGTAAACAGACTCTCTAAGACACAGGACCCACGCAAAGCAGCTGGGCCAAACTGGGTGCCTCCATCCACCCTGAAGCGCTGTGCTGATCAGTTGTCTACAGTGTTCACTGACACCCTCAACAACTCACTGGAGACACGTCATGAGTCATGGGCCTTAATGTCTGGAGAGACGCACGAGCATACCGCAAGCAACTAAAAATCTTCCTATGCAAAGAGAGTCACAGCCTGTGGTCCTCGCACTCTGGAAACACTTGGCTGACCTTGACGTGATTTGAACACGCAACCTTCTGATCTGGAGTCAGACGCGCCACCATTGCGCCACAAGGTCCCACAAAGCGCTGCCTCTCTCCGAAACATCTGAAAATCTCTGCAAAGCCAGTCCGTCTTCTTTCCACACAAGCAATTTTTCAGCAACTTGTTCAACTTGTGAATGCAAAGAAGTTGTGTCAAAGACGCATGTCATTTCAAACCATGCATGTCAACGCACACATAGAATCTCCACTTATACTTGAAAGGTTCTCCTCTTTGAGAGAAGAGTACAAATCCAGGTGCTAAGCGCGCTTGCAGTAGTCAATCAAAAGCCGAACAAAGTGTCTGTCATTCAGTGCTCGCGCCTGATCAGCTTTGCCGCCAGCTAGACTAATTCTTAACAATGGATATTTGTTACTGATGCTTGTCAGAGAAAGACAAAGTCTTTGGACAGTGTCTAACAACAAAAGACCTTACTCTGACACACACCTGAGAAGTGATTGCTCAGTAGGGAGTGCTTTTGTACGTGATGATCTCCAGTCTCCAACAGAACCTGCTCTGAGAGGCTCCTTGCGCCGCCTGCACCAAAATGCTATATATGAGGTAGGAGACCAGTTCTGTCAGCCTTGAATGAAATCTTACCTGACTAAAAGACCTTACAGTTCACACACAACACAGTCAATGGTCTCTTCAACGACTGTTAATGGTATTTACCAGAGAAGTGACTTCTGAGTAGGGAGTGGTCTGGTATGTGATGATCTCTAAAAGGACCTGCGCTGTTGAGCAGCATGCCTCTCACCATGCTCCAAAAGGTGTAGGTGAGCTGAGGGAGCTGTGATGGCCGAGAGGTTAAGGCGTTGGATTTGAAACCAATGGGGGGTCCCCCCAAGAGGTTCAAACCCTGCTCACAGCGAAAGTCCATTTCGCCAGCTGCCTTTTGACAAAGTAAAGGTTGCAATTAGGCGGAGGAGCTCATATTCAAAAGTTGCAACGGTGTCTTGGAGCGCTGAGTGACTGACAGTTTTCCAATCACCAGTTCAAACCACTGTACTTAAATACTAATCAGTCCAGTACAAAATTTACATGTCTCCAAGTAGAGTCCTCTTCTTCTCTCCAGGCTTTATAAACAATAATGGTCGGAGATGTCGATCAGTGGTATGTGCACAAAGTTTGAATCAGATATTAATACATCAAAATTGTTGCAGGGGGCTACTTGTTATCACTGCTATAGAAAGGCTAAAATGCCAAATCTTTACCTCTTAATCTTTTCCGCCACGTTTGTTTTTCAGTTAGGCGACAGTACCTGGGTCCCTGGTCTCCCGGCAAACAGAGCTAGCCATTTGGGTACACCCAAAGCAACACCGTGGTCCAACCGCTTACCATCACTTTAGCAGCAGGTACACCATTGCCTCCATTGTTGTGTTTGTATTAGAAACAAGTCATCTCACGCTGTTAAGCTCACAAAGTGAATGGGCTTTGAAGCAGATGTGCGGTACAGGTTAGAGTAACTAGGATTTGGTTCTTAGTCAGGCAACTTCTGGGTTCAGTCTGTTTTGTCCAGTTTTATGAAGGTAAATGGCTCCTTCCTGGTAACCTATCCCAGACTTGTAAGGACGCCTTTCTGAGCACAGTTGTTCAGTACCGTGAAAACAGACGCGCCTAGCAGAGGATGGTTTCGATCCATCGACCTCTGGGTTATGGGCCCAGCACGCCCGCTGCGCCACTCTGCTCCACACGTGCTGTCAGACTAGCGCTGCTTAAAAGTGGGCCTTGAATAACATCTTGCATGAACAAACAGGGAATTCTGAAAGTGGACAGCACCCGCTTGATTATTGTCTTTATAAATCTTTGTCACCTCGGCGTTTAATGCTTCAGAGCTTCTTGGACTGCTTGTCAGATCTCGTGTGCGGCCCAACAGATTTTAAGCTAGGGTCACCCAACCATTTCCTCGTTAGCTGCTAACTCTTAAGAATCCCTGAGGTCATTGTGTGAGTCACTGGGTCGCATAGTCACGTATACGCTTAGAAGTGAAAGCACTGACACTTGGGGTTGCATATCTTTACTTCGGAAATAAACCCATGAAGTCTCTTCTCTGAACCTTATTTTACCTCATGTTAAGCATAATCGACGTTCTGATTCACAAACACACTCTGCTGATGCACTTCGATGCTCTTAACCTTCCCGCTGATTGTCAATGGTGGTTCTTATCGGTAGAGATGTAATACCGTTTGTAATCACAAGCACCGCAATTAGACATGAAATCTGAATGTATCCAACACAGCGGACACAGTGACATTGTCCACAGTGAAAAACTATCCTGGATATGATGAGTTTGCTTCAGAGAGCCGAGCCCAGCTCTGAAGCTGCCTTTACATTTCATTATCATTCAAAACTATTTGTTTGCTCAAAATGAAAAACTTATACTCGTTATTTGAAGGTTTTTTTCGTTAGAAAACTTTTGTGAGTTTCTCTTTGGTGCAGTCTTTACTTCTTTCAACTATGTGTTTACATGTATCTCATGGCATTGTTCTCTGTATACCTGCAGCATGCGGTGTTTTGTTTGCCATTTTGATTCAGTTCCATTTACAGAGGCCCTCTAATTCCGCTACGATTCACACCTATCCAATGTATTCACACCTGTTGCTTTCAGAAAACAATGGAACGGTCCAGCTGGCCCGGCCCCCACCCCAGACGGTCAACACTTGCGGCCCCCATCACCTCTACCACTCAGTAAAGCTCAGCAGTTGACACCTCTCCATACTTGAAAGGGATGTAAACAGACTCTCTAAGACACAGGACCCACGCAAAGCAGCTGGGCCAAACTGGGTGCCTCCATCCACCCTGAAGCGCTGTGCTGATCAGTTGTCTACAGTGTTCACTGACACCCTCAACAACTCACTGGAGACACGTCATGAGTCATGGGCCTTAATGTCTGAGAGACGACGCAGCATACCGCAAGCAACTAAAAATCTTCCTATGCAAAGAGAGTCACAGCCTGTGGTCCTCGCACTCTGGAAACACTTGGCTGACCTTGACGTGATTTGAACACGCAACCTTCTGATTTGGAGTCAGACGCGCCACCATTGCGCCACAAGGTCCCACAAAGCGCTGCTCTCTCCGAAACATCTGAAAATCTCTGCAAAGCCAGTCCGTCTTCTTTCCACACAAGCAATTTTTCAGCAACTTGTTCAACTTGTGAATGCAAAGAAGTTGTGTCAAAGACGCATGTCATTTCAAACCATGCATGTCAACACGCACACATAGAATCTCCACTTATACTTGAAAGGTTCTCCTTGAGAGAAGAGTACAAATCCAGGTGCGAAGCGCGCTTGCAGTAGTCAATCAAAAGCCGAACAAAGTGTCTGTCATTCAGTGCTCGCGCTCTGATCAGCTTTGCCGCCAGCTAGACTAATTCTTAACAATGGATATTTGTTACTGATGCTTGTCAGAGAAAGACAAAGTCTTTGGACAGTGTCTAACAACAAAAGACCTTACTCTGACACACACCTGAGAAGTGATTGCTCAGTAGGGAGTGCTTTTGTACGTGATGATCTCCAGTCTCCAACAGAACCTGCTCTGAGAGGCTCCTTGCGCCGCCTGCACCAAAATGCTATATATGAGGTAGGAGACCAGTTCTGTCAGCCTTGAATGAAATCTTACCTGACTAAAAGACCTTACAGTTCACACACAACACAGTCAATGGTCTCTCAACGACTGTTAATGGTATTTACCAGAGAAGTGACTTCTGAGTAGGGAGTGGTCTGGTATGTGATGATCTCTAAAAGGACCTGCGCTGTTGAGCAGGCGTCTCTCACCATGCTCCAAAAGGTGTAGGTGAGCTGAGGGAGCTGTGATGGCCGAGAGGTTAAGGCGTTGGATTTGAAACCAATGGGGGCTCCCCGCGCAGGTTCAAACCCTGCTCACAGCGAAAGTCCATTTCGCCAGCGCTCCTTTGACAAAGTAAAGGTTGCAATTAGGCGGAGGAGCTCATATTCAAAAGTTGCAACGGTGTCTTGGAGCGCTGAGTGACTGACAGTTTTCCAATCACCAGTTCAAACCACTGTACTTAAATACTAATCAGTCCAGTACAAAATTTACATGTCTCCAAGTAGAGTCCTCTTCTTCTCTCCAGGCTTTATAAACAATAATGGTCGGAGATGTCGATCAGTGGTATGTGCACAAAGTTTGAATCAGATATTAATACATCAAAATTGTTGCAGGGGGCTACTTGTTATCACTGCTATAGAAAGGCTAAAATGCCAAATCTTTACCTCTTAATCTTTTCCGCCACGTTTGTTTTTCAGTTAGGCGACAGTACCTGGGTCCCTGGTCTCCGGCAAACAGAGCTAGCCATTTGGGTACACCAAAAGCAACACCGTGGTCCAACCGTTTACCATCACTTTAGCAGCAGGTACACCATTGCCTCCATTGTTGTGTTTGTATTAGAAACAAGTCATCTCACGCTGTTAAGCTCACAAAGTGAATGGGCTTTGAAGCAGATGTGCGGTACAGGTTAGAGTAACTAGGATTTGGTTCTTAGTCAGGCAACTTCTGGGTTCAGTCTGTTTTGTCCAGTTTTATGAAGGTAAATGGCTCCTTCCTGGTAACCTATCCCAGACTTGTAAGGACGCCTTTCTGAGCACAGTTGTTCAGTACCGTGAAAACAGACGCGCCTAGCAGAGGATGGTTTCGATCCATCGACCTCTGGGTTATGGGCCCAGCACGCCCGCTGCGCCACTCTGCTCCACACGTGCTGTCAGACTAGCGCTGCTTAAAAGTGGGCCTTGAATAACATCTTGCATGAACAAACAGGGAATTCTGAAAGTGGACAGCACCCGCTTGATTATTGTCTTTATAAATCTTTGTCACCTCGGCGTTTAATGCTTCAGAGCTTCTTGGACTGCTTGTCAGATCTCGTGTAAGTGCCCAACAGATTTTAAGCTAGGGTCACCCAACCATTTCCTCGTTAGCTGCTAACTCTTAAGAATCCCTGAGGTCATTGTGTGAGTCACTGGGTCGCATAGTCACGTATACGCTTAGAAGTGAAAGCACTGACACTTGGGGTTGCATATCTTTACTTCGGAAATAAACCCATGAAGTCTCTTCTCTGAACCTTATTTTACCTCATGTTAAGCATAATCGACGTTCTGATTCACAAACACACTCTGCTGATGCACTTCGATGCTCTTAACCCTTCCCGCTGATTGTCAATGGTGGTTCTTATCGGTAGAGATGTAATACCGTTTGTAATCACAAGCACCGCAATTAGACATGAAATCTGAATGTATCCAACACAGCGGACACAGTGACATTGTCCACAGTGAAAAACTATCCTGGATATGATGAGTTTGCTTCAGAGAGCCGAGCCCAGCTCTGAAGCTGCCTTTACATTTCATTATCATTCAAAACTATTTGTTTGCTCAAAATGAAAAACTTATACTCGTTATTTGAAGGTTTTTTTCGTTAGAAAACTTTTGTGAGTTTCTCTTTGGTGCAGTCTTTACTTCTTTCAACTATGTGTTTACATGTATCTCATGGCATTGTTCTCTGTATACCTGCAGCATGCGGTGTTTTGTTTGCCATTTTGATTCAGTTCCATTTACAGAGGCCCTCTAATTCCGCTACGATTCACACCTATCCAATGTATTCACACCTGTTGCTTTCAGAAAACAATGGAACGGTCCAGCTGGCCCGGCCCCCCACCCCAGACGGTCAACACTTGCGGCTCCCCCATCACCTCTACCACTCAGTAAAGCTCAGCAGTTGACACCTCTCTCCATACTTGAAAGGGATGTAAACAGACTCTCTAAGACACAGGACCCACGCAAAGCAGCTGGGCCAAACTGGGTGCCTCCATCCACCCTGAAGCGCTGTGCTGATCAGTTGTCTACAGTGTTCACTGACACCCTCAACAACTCACTGGAGACACGTCATGAGTCATGGGCCTTAATGTCTGAGAGACGCACGAGCATACCGCAAGCAACTAAAAATCTTCCTATGCAAAGAGAGTCACAGCCTGTGGTCCTCGCACTCTGGAAACACTTGGCTGACCTTGACGTGATTTGAACACGCAACCTTCTGATCTGGAGTCAGACGCTACCATTGCGCCACAAGGTCCCACAAAGCGCTGCCTCTCTCCGAAACATCTGAAAATCTCTGCAAAGCCAGTCCGTCTTCTTTCCACACAAGCAATTTTTCAGCAACTTGTTCAACTTGTGAATGCAAAGAAGTTGTGTCAAAGACGCATGTCATTTCAAACCATGCATGTCAACACGCACACATAGAATCTCCACTTATACTTGAAAGGTTCTCCTCTTTGAGAGAAGAGTACAAATCCAGGTGCGAAGTGCGCTTGCAGTAGTCAATCAAAAGCCGAACAAAGTGTCTGTCATTCAGTGCTCGCGCTCTGATCAGCTTTGCCGGCCAGCTAGACGAATTCTTAACAATGGATATTTGTTACTGATGCTTGTCAGAGAAAGACAAAGTCTTTGGACAGTGTCTAACAACAAAAGACCTTACTCTGACACACACCTGAGAAGTGATTGCTCAGTAGGGAGTGCTTTTGTACGTGATGATCTCCAGTCTCCAACAGAACCTGCTCTGGAGAGGCTCCTTGCGCCGCCTGCACCAAAATGCTATATATGAGGTAGGAGACCAGTTCTGTCAGCCTTGAATGAAATCTTACCTGACTAAAAGACCTTACAGTTCACACACAACACAGTCAATGGTCTCTTCAACGACTGTTAATGGTATTTACCAGAGAAGTGACTTCTGAGTAGGGAGTGGTCTGGTATGTGATGATCTCTAAAAGGACCTGCGCTGTTGGAGCAGGCGTCTCTCACCATGCTCCAAAAGGTGTAGGTGAGCTGAGGGAGCTGTGATGGCCGAGAGGTTAAGGCTGGATTTGAAACCAATGGGGGGTCCCCCAGCAGGTTCAAACCCTGCTCACAGCGAAAGTCCATTTCGCCAGCTGCCTTTTGACAAAGTAAAGGTTGCAATTAGGCGGAGGAGCTCATATTCAAAAGTTGCAACGGTGTCTTGGAGCGCTGAGTGACTGACAGTTTTCCAATCACCAGTTCAAACCACTGTACTTAAATACTAATCAGTCCAGTACAAAATTTACATGTCTCCAAGTAGAGTCCCTCTTCTTCTCTCCAGGCTTTATAAACAATAATGGTCGGAGATGTCGATCAGTGGTATGTGCACAAAGTTTGAATCAGATATTAATACATCAAAATTGTTGCAGGGGGCTACTTGTTATCACTGCTATAGAAAGGCTAAAATGCCAAATCTTTACCTCTTAATCTTTTCCGGCTACGTTTGTTTTTCAGTTAGGCGACAGTACCTGGGTCCCTGGTCTCCCGGCAAACAGAGCTAGCCATTTGGGTACACCCAAAGCAACACCGTGGTCCAACCGTTTACCATCACTTTAGCAGCAGGTACACCATTGCCTCCATTGTTGTGTTTGTATTAGAAACAAGTCATCTCACGCTGTTAAGCTCACAAAGTGAATGGGCTTTGAAGCAGATGTGCGGTACAGGTTAGAGTAACTAGGATTTGGTTCTTAGTCAGGCAACTTCTGGGTTCAGTCTGTTTTGTCCAGTTTTATGAAGGTAAATGGCTCCTTCCTGGTAACCTATCCCAGACTTGTAAGGACGCCTTTCTGAGCACAGTTGTTCAGTACCGTGAAAACAGACGCGCCTAGCAGAGGATGGTTTCGATCCATCGACCTCTGGGTTATGGGCCCAGCACGCTCCGCTGCGCCACTCTGCTCCACACGTGCTGTCAGACTAGCGCTGCTTAAAAGTGGGCCTTGAATAACATCTTGCATGAACAAACAGGGAATTCTGAAAGTGGACAGCACCCGCTTGATTATTGTCTTTTATAAATCTTTGTCACCTCGGCGTTTAATGCTTCAGAGCTTCTTGGACTGCTTGTCAGATCTCGTGTGCGGCCCAACAGATTTTAAGCTAGGGTCACCCAACCATTTCCTCGTTAGCTGCTAACTCTTAAGAATCCCTGAGGTCATTGTGTGAGTCACTGGGTCGCATAGTCACGTATACGCTTAGAAGTGAAAGCACTGACACTTGGGGTTGCATATCTTTACTCGGAAATAAACCCATGAAGTCTCTTCTCTGAACCTTATTTTACCTCATGTTAAGCATAATCGACGTTCTGATTCACAAACACACTCTGCTGATGCACTTCGATGCTCTTAACCCTTCCCGCTGATTGTCAATGGTGGTTCTTATCGGTAGAGATGTAATACCGTTTGTAATCACAAGCACCGCAATTAGACATGAAATCTGAATGTATCCAACACAGCGGACACAGTGACATTGTCCACAGTGAAAAACTATCCTGGATATGATGAGTTTGCTTCAGAGAGCCGAGCCCAGCTCTGAAGCTGCCTTTACATTTCATTATCATTCAAAACTATTTGTTTGCTCAAAATGAAAACTTATACTCGTTATTTGAAGGTTTTTTCGTTAGAAAACTTTTGTGAGTTTCTCTTTGGTGCAGTCTTTACTTCTTTCAACTATGTGTTTACATGTATCTCATGGCATTGTTCTCTGTATACCTGCAGCATGCGGTGTTTTGTTTGCCATTTTGATTCAGTTCCATTTACAGAGGCCCTCTAATTCGCCACGATTCACACCTATCCAATGTATTCACACCTGTTGCTTTCAGAAAACAATGGAACGGTCCAGCTGGCCCGGCCCCCACCCCAGACGGTCAACACTTGCGGCTCCCCATCACCTCTACCACTCAGTAAAGCTCAGCAGTTGACACCCTCTCCATACTTGAAAGGGATGTAAACAGACTCTCTAAGACACAGGACCCACGCAAAGCAGCTGGGCCAAACTGGGTGCCTCCATCCACCCTGAAGCGCTGTGCTGATCAGTTGTCTACAGTGTTCACTGACACCCTCAACAACTCACTGGAGACACGTCATGAGTCATGGGCCTTAATGTCTGGAGACGCACGAGCAGCATACCGCAAGCAACTAAAAATCTTCCTATGCAAAGAGAGTCACAGCCTGTGGTCCTCGCACTCTGGAAACACTTGGCTGACCTTGACGTGATTTGAACACGCAACCTTCTGATCTGGAGTCAGACGCGCTACCATTGCGCCACAAGGTCCCACAAAGCGCTGCCTCTCTCCGAAACATCTGAAAATCTCTGCAAAGCCAGTCCGTCTTCTTTCCACACAAGCAATTTTTCAGCAACTTGTTCAACTTGTGAATGCAAAGAAGTTGTGTCAAAGACGCATGTCATTTCAAACCATGCATGTCAACACGCACACATAGAATCTCCACTTATACTTGAAAGGTTCTCTCTTTGAGAGAAGAGTACAAATCCAGGTGTGCGAAGCGCGCTTGCAGTAGTCAATCAAAAGCCGAACAAAGTGTCTGTCATTCAGTGCTCGCGGCCTGATCAGCTTTGCCGGCCAGCTAGACAATTCTTAACAATGGATATTTGTTACTGATGCTTGTCAGAGAAAGACAAAGTCTTTGGACAGTGTCTAACAACAAAAGACCTTACTCTGACACACACCTGAGAAGTGATTGCTCAGTAGGGAGTGCTTTTGTACGTGATGATCTCCAGTCTCCAACAGAACCTGCTCTGAGAGGCTCCTTGCGCCGTCTGCACCAAAATGCTATATATGAGGTAGGAGACCAGTTCTGTCAGCCTTGAATGAAATCTTACCTGACTAAAAGACCTTACAGTTCACACACAACACAATCAATGGTCTCTTCAACGACTGTTAATGGTATTTACCAGAGAAGTGACTTCTGAGTAGGGAGTGGTCTGGTATGTGATGATCTCTAAAAGGACCTGCGCTGTTGGAGCAGGCGTCTCTCACCATGCTCCAAAAGGTGTAGGTGAGCTGAGGGAGCTGTGATGGCCGAGAGGTTAAGGCGTTGGATTTGAAATCCAATGGGGGGCTCCCGCGCAGGTTCAAACCCTGCTCACAGCGAAAGTCCATTTCGCCAGCGTTCCTTTTGACAAAGTAAAGGTTGCAATTAGGCGGAGGAGCTCATATTCAAAAGTTGCAACGGTGTCTTGGAGCGCTGAGTGACTGACAGTTTTCCAATCACCAGTTCAAACCACTGTACTTAAATACTAATCAGTCCAGTACAAAATTTACATGTCTCCAAGTAGAGTCCCTCTTCTTCTCTCCAGGCTTTATAAACAATAATGGTCGGAGATGTCGATCAGTGGTATGTGCACAAAGTTTGAATCAGATATTAATACATCAAAATTGTTGCAGGGGCTACTTGTTATCACTGCTATAGAAAGGCTAAAATGCCAAATCTTTACCTCTTAATCTTTTCCGCCACGTTTGTTTTTCAGTTAGGCGACAGTACCTGGGTCCCTGGTCTCCGGCAAACAGAGCTAGCCATTTGGGTACACCCAAAGCAACACCGTGGTCCAACCGTGCTTACCATCACTTTAGCAGCAGGTACACCATTGCCTCGATTGTTGTGTTTGTATTAGAAACAAGTCATCTCACGCTGTTAAGCTCACAAAGTGAATGGGCTTTGAAGCAGATGTGCGGTACAGGTTAGAGTAACTAGGATTTGGTTCTTAGTCAGGCAACTTCTGGGTTCAGTCTGTTTTGTCCAGTTTTATGAAGGTAAATGGCTCCTTCCTGGTAACCTATCCCAGACTTGTAAGGACGCCTTTCTGAGCACAGTTGTTCAGTACCTCGTGAAAACAGACGCGCCTAGCAGAGGATGGTTTCGATCCATCGACCTCTGGGTTATGGGCCCAGCACGCTCCGCTGCGCCCACTCTGCTCCACACGTGCTGTCAGACTAGCGCTGCTTAAAAGTGGGCCTTGAATAACATCTTGCATGAACAAACAGGGAATTCTGAAAGTGGACAGCACCCGCTTGATTATTGTCTTTTATAAATCTTTGTCACCTCGGCGTTTAATGCTTCAGAGCTTCTTGGACTGCTTGTCAGATCTCGTGTGCGGCCCAACAGATTTTAAGCTAGGGTCACCCAACCATTTCCTCGTTAGCTGCTAACTCTTAAGAATCCCTGAGGTCATTGTGTGAGTCACTGGGTCGCATAGTCACGTATACGCTTAGAAGTGAAAGCACTGACACTTGGGGTTGCATATCTTTACTTCGGAAATAAACCCATGAAGTCTCTTCTCTGAACCTTATTTTACCTCATGTTAAGCATAATCGGACGTTCTGATTCACAAACACACTCTGCTGATGCACTTCGATGCTCTTAACCCTTCCCGCTGATTGTCAATGGTGGTTCTTATCGGTAGAGATGTAATACCGTTTGTAATCACAAGCACCGCAATTAGACATGAAATCTGAATGTATCCAACACAGCGGACACAGTGACATTGTCCACAGTGAAAAACTATCCTGGATATGATGAGTTTGCTTCAGAGAGCCGAGCCCAGCTCTGAAGCTGCCTTTACATTTCATTATCATTCAAAACTATTTGTTTGCTCAAAATGAAAAACTTATACTCGTTATTTGAAGGTTTTTTCGTTAGAAAACTTTTGTGAGTTTCTCTTTGGTGCAGTCTTTACTTCTTTCAACTATGTGTTTACATGTATCTCATGGCATTGTTCTCTGTATACCTGCAGCATGCGGTGTTTTGTTTGCCATTTTGATTCAGTTCCATTTACAGAGGCCCTCTAATTCCGCTACGATTCACACCTATCCAATGTATTCACACCTGTTGCTTTCAGAAAACAATGGAACGGTCCAGCTGGCCCGGCCCCCACCCCAGACGGTCAACACTTGCGGCTCCCCATCACCTCTACCACTCAGTAAAGCTCAGCAGTTGACACCTCTCTCCATACTTGAAAGGGATGTAAACAGACTCTCTAAGACACAGGACCCACGCAAAGCAGCTGGGCCAAACTGGGTGCCTCCATCCACCCTGAAGCGCTGTGCTGATCAGTTGTCTACAGTGTTCACTGACACCCTCAACAACTCACTGGAGACACGTCATGAGTCATGGGCCTTAATGTCTGGAGAGACGCACGAGCATACCGCAAGCAACTAAAAATCTTCCTATGCAAAGAGAGTCACAGCCTGTGGTCCTCGCACTCTGGAAACACTTGGCTGACCTTGACGTGATTTGAACACGCAACCTTCTGATCTGGAGTCAGGCGCGCTACCATTGCGCCCACAAGGTCCCACAAAGCGCTGCCTCTCTCCGAAACATCTGAAAATCTCTGCAAAGCCAGTCCGTCTTCTTTCCACACAAGCAATTTTTCAGCAACTTGTTCAACTTGTGAATGCAAAGAAGTTGTGTCAAAGACGCATGTCATTTTTTTTTTTTTTTTTTTTTTTTTTTTTTTATTAAACCTGTCCCGTTTGGTTCTTTTGCCATCAGAATTATTGTCTAAAGGCGAAGAAAGATGCCCAACGGATTTATTTTACCAAATGGACCATCCCAGCCTTGCCGTAATGGTCCATTTGATTCACCTTTTATTGTTTATTTTATTTTGACTTGCTGAATACGGGACAGACTTGACTGGTGGAAAGAAAGGGAGAAAGAAAGAGGAAAGAAAACAGCTGAGAAGAGGGACGGGGAGAAGGGCAAAACCAAAACCAACAGAATAAGCAGACAAAAATACATATATCGATCACCTGGATCACCTGTTGAGAAAAAAAAAAGAAAGCAAGCAGAAGAAAACGAGAGTAATAAACAACATCACAATGATATATGGGAATATGACAGTAAATACTAAATATTAAACATTATTGTGCAGCACGTAGGATCGACAGCGCACAGCGTGCTTTTGAGGTAGGAGCCAAAAGGGTGTAGTTGTGTGTGTGATCACCCGTGTGTGCACCTGTGAGCATGAACGCGCTTGTTTTTAAAAGGTTCCTTCATGTAATGATCTGCTAGAGGTGTGGGGGCCACTGCCCGTCCTCCAGGGCATGAAGCAGGTATGGAGGAGATCAAAACTCCAGACATCCAGAGGCCCCCAGAACACAAGAGACCAAGGAAGACCAACAGAGGGCAGCAGCATGCTATCCCAGAAAGAGCTGAGGAGAGTCCCAGATGAGGGGTCACTCAGCAGCCGCGAGCAGAAGCCGGGGTTGCAGTGGCGTGCCCGTGAGCTCCGCCGGCAGCCAGCTGTGCCTGAGTGACCGAGCCCGGGCTGAGAGGCCGAGGCACCCCATCCCAGTGGCCCGAGCGAGCCCCAGGCTCCAGCCCCGATAAGCAGCCGCCAAGGAGTGAGCGGTGGGTACCTGGGCGCCCATCCCGGACACAAAGAACCACCAACGCACCGATGTCTGAGGGCGTCTGCCACCGGCAGGGGAAGTGGTGGGGGAGATGGGCCTCCAAACCTTGGAGGGCCTGAGATGTCCCCAGAGAGGTGGCGTCTGATACCCAACCTGACATAAAGACACAGACAAACAGGCACACACAGATACAAACATCTATTCCCACCCTCATGCTCTCATATACAATTACTCAACACTCACCCAACGTGGAGACGGACATAAAGAGACGCTGTACACACAATCACACTCCCCAAGCGTACTCTAAGCCCCGGGTCTAGGTACCCTTGCCCCTGGAGGGGGAAACTGCGCCCAGACCCAGGTGATGTTACCCTTTTCCCTGCGGTGGGGAGAAGCAGACTGCCCGACTCCGCAGCAGCAGGGAGGCCCCACATTCCAGACCCCAGTCGGACGGCCAACTCCTCCTCCTAGCCCCCCGCTCCAGCAGGCCGCAGAGAAGGCGGGGTGTAGGAAGACTCAAACCTCCCTCCACCCGCTCTTATGTAGTGTTGATGTATGTGTGTTCTAAGGTGCATTTAAAACCCAGGAGGGCATGGAGCTACCTGCCAGAGCAGCAGGTAAGCGTATAGCCCCTCCTGCTAGCCCTCAATGTCTACGTGTATTTAAAATTGAGAGGTGGGCAACGACGCCAGGGGTGAGGTGTACACCCTGATGGTAATTTGGAATCCGTGTAGCGTGCCCACCCCAAGATCCTATATGTATGTGTAACGAGAGTGTGAGTAATGTGAATGTCTAAGTTGTGGGATAAAATTGAGGCAGAGGCAGCCAGAAGGGGACAGAGGGGGATGTCTCCTCTGCACCCTGGTGACACACCCCTACCCCAAGGCCCTGCATGTGTGGGTGATTGTGGTGGAGCGGGAAGAGGAGGCAGCTGGAGATGGGAGGGAAGGAAGGGAGGGCAGTGACCCCTCCTGGGGCCAGCTCCCCGCTGACCCCAGTAGGCACCCCCATACTCTGCAACCCGCCAGGAAAAGGGGCCCAGGCCCATCCGGACCGGGGCCCAGTGCAGCAACGCCGCCCAGCCCCACAGAGCCCGGGACAGTCCACCCGACCCCACCACAGAGAAAACTGCACCCACCCCATCATCCACTCATCTTCCAGACTACACAAGACAATAGACGCCCAGGCTGAGATCTTCCTCCACCTCTCCTGTATCTCCCCTCCTGCAGAGAGAGTTCCTGAAGAGAGGAAATCTCCTGCAGGATTTGACAACCTCCCCACCAGTTGAAGAGCCCCCAGGTGGTTCGATGCACAGGCGGCACCCTGCGCCAGGACTGGGCCCCCATACACCCACCCGCCCACAACCCCGGCAACACACCAACCAGGACCCAAGCCCCTGAGGCTTGGCCAGGGCCCCAGCCCAGAGACGGAGTGCCCCAGAACCTCACGCCCATCCCGGACCCACCCAGGGGCAGCCAGGCTACCAGGTCAGTAACCCACGTCCGTCAGCACAGACCCTCCCTAGCCCTGCTGCACGCAGCCACGAGGAAACCGTCACCTAAGAGCCAACAGAGCCCCTAATTGGCCATGACCGTTATCCCGGGTTGAGCCCCCAAGGAAGATGCTCCCGGGGAACCCCTGATGCCCTAAGCCCGTCCCTACCCCCACACCAATCACAACAGTGAAGGTGGGACCAAACTAAGACCCCCACCCCACTAGGTGATGGAGCTGATCAAAGGAGCCCAGAGCAATTGATCTGATGTGGTGGCAGAGGCTGTATCAAGACTAATGTAATCTAATAGATAATTTCTATATTGGTTAGAATTAAGATTATTTTTATTTTTCCAGTTCATGAGGACTGTTTTCTTGGCTATGCATAGGGCAGTGAAAACCATATGGGCTATATTCTTTTCCGGAGTGACATTATCTAAGCTGCCCAACAAACATACTAAAGGGAAGTTGGAATGTTACATTTCAGACACTTTGATAAGTCTTCACATATCTCACGCCAAAACTTCTGAACTGGTGGACAGAACCAAAGAGCGTGGATATAATTGTCCGGTGAATTGGTTTGGCAGTGTGAGCAGTTGTTGGTAGACGTAAAGCCCATCTTGAACATCCGATGGCCTGTATAGTGCACTCTATGTAGTATTTTGTATTGAATTAATTGAAGACTGGGATTTCTAATTAGATGAAAGGTTTTTAAGCAAATCTGAGACCAGAAGTTTTGGTCAAAGTTAACTGATAAATCCGCTTCCCATTTTGCAATAGGAAGTGATATTGATTCATCTGTTTTAGAAAGCATTCTGTATATTTTGGATAGTAATTTGGGGTTTTAAGAGTAAGAAATTGAACCACACTTGGTGGCGTTTGTAGTTCAACTTGACCCGGTTTAAATCTCTTTTTATTATGGATTTAATTTGTTGATATTCTAAAATCTTTTCTTGTTGATCCCATATTGTGTAACTAGTCTGTCAAATGAAATAAATTCTGTTCCTTCTAGTATATGTTCTAAGTATTTGATTCCTTTACTACTCCAATCTGAAAAGTTTATCATATTATTGTTTTGTAATATGTCAGGGTTGTTCCAGATAGGTGACGCATGTCATTTCAAACCATGCATGTCAACACGCACACATAGAATCTCCACTTATACTTGAAAGGTTCTCCTCTTTGAGAGAAGAGTACAAATCCAGGTGCGAAGTGCGCTTGCAGTAGTCAATCAAAAGCCAAACAAAGTGTCTGTCATTCAGTGCTCAAGCGCTCTGATCAGCTTTGCCGCCAGCTAGACTAATTCTTAACAATGGATATTTGTTACTGATGCTTGTCAGAGAAAGACAAAGTCTTTGGACAGTGTCTAACAACAAAAGACCTTACTCTGACACACACCTGAGAAGTGATTGCTCAGTAGGGAGTGCTTTTGTACGTGATGATCTCCAGTCTCCAACAGAACCTGCTCTGAGAGGCTCCTTGCGCCGTCTGCACCAAAATGCTATATATGAGGTAGGAGACCAGTTCTGTCAGCCTTGAATGAAATCTTACCTGACTAAAAGACCTTACAGTTCACACACAACACAGTCAATGGTCTCTTCAACGACTGTTAATGGTATTTACCAGAGAAGTGACTTCTGAGTAGGGAGTGGTCTGGTATGTGATGATCTCTAAAAGGACCTGCGCTGTTGGAGCAGGCGTCTCTCACCATGCTCCAAAAGGTGTAGGTGAGCTGAGGGAGCTGTGATGGCCGAGAGGTTAAGGCGTTGGATTTGAAATCCAATGGGGGCTCCCAGCGCAGGTTCAAACCCTGCTCACAGCGAAAGTCCATTTCGCCAGCGTTCCTTTGACAAAGTAAAGGTTGCAATTAGGCGGAGGAGCTCATATTCAAAAGTTGCAACGGTGTCTTGGCGCTGAGTGACTGACAGTTTTCCAATCACCAGTTCAAACCACTGTACTTAAATACTAATCAGTCCAGTACAAAATTTACATGTCTCCAAGTAGAGTCCCTCTTCTTCTCTCCAGGCTTTATAAACAATAATGGTCGGAGATGTCGATCAGTGGTATGTGCACAAAGTTTGAATCAGATATTAACCCGTTTGTGCCCAGATTTTTTTCAGAGTTGTAAGGCATATCATTTTATCAGTTGAGTCCCTCTGAATCATGTTATGTATTTATTTTTTCCATTTTGTACTTTTTTTTTGAAGAAAATAGCATTTTTATGACTGCCAACAATTGTTGCCAGTAGTCACACAGCTTGTCACTAGGTCAAATGTCACCTAATAATAATAATAGAGAAGTAATAATAATAATATAATAAGAACAAAATAATAATATAGTCATAATAAATAATAACAAAAGGTGGAGCCTCAGGTTCCCCTGTATAAAATTCAAAACATCAAACAATTTGAACTGATTTCTTTATTCTCAATTTTTTATACTCAAAAACTCAACAAACATTTTTTTCTTAGAACCTCTAAAAACATATATACATATATAACATATTTCTTCCCATACATTCCATCATCTTTCATGCATGTTCTACTCAGTGTGGTACTTCTTGAAGCACTCCACATGTAGTGGCACATCACACTTTCCACACGCAAATGATGTGCGTCCGCCGCAGTTCTTGCATCGCTTGTACCTGCTACCAGTGTTGCAGGGCCAGTGGTTCAAATTATCAAACCTGGTGGCATCAGTTATCGCCACCGCCATTGAAGATCTTCTGCCCTGCCTACTTGGCTTTGTTCCATGGCGCAGGAGGAGGGTCTGGGCTACCAGCCTCTGGAAGGAGAGGAGATCCTTCTCCCCGCTTTTCCAGGACCTAAATGAATGACAAAACAAGCATGATAGATGCATGAATGTGCATCGTTTCATCCTTTCTACAACGTCATGCCCCATATGTAGAATGTTCTGTAAAAGCAATATCACACTTGAGTTTGTGATGTTGGTCTGGATATCATCACTGTTGCTCTTGTCGACCGAAGAGCACTAGCGATGACCTCGAGTCAAACATCACCAACTCGATTGTGATATCACTAAATAACATACAGCCTTGTGTACCTGTAATAGCACCAGCTGTTCACCATGGCACTGTTCAGGGCCCAGCTGAAGCATGGCCACCACCACTTCTTGGACCGGATGTTGACTCTGTAGCGGCTGACAAACTGGTCATGCAGGTCCCTCCTCCCATGTGTGTGTTGTAGTCCTGGATACACTTGGGCTGTCTGACCTTGTCCATAGTCCGCTTCTGTTTATTCCATCTCTTCGCCTCAGTTTGGTGAACTCCTCTCCATGTTCGACACCACGGTGACCACGCTGTTGTCATTCCACCTTACAATCAGCTTCTCTGCCTCAACCAGATACTCAGCATCTCCTCTGGGTGTCTTCTTGAAGGTCTGGGGTGCTGTGAAGGAACGTTATGGAGCTGAGTTTGTCGCATCGTGCCACAGCTGCCATAGCCTCTCAGGGTCATCTCATCCACCAGGGACAGGGTTGTGAAGAGGTTGTCGTGGTAAAACTTGACTCCAGGTGGCACTTCAGCTTTCTCTGCCAGGCCAAGAACCACACTTGGACCCTGACCAAGTCCAGTTTCCACCAGATGTGTGTGGCTTCTACATATGGCTCCATCTGATGGACAAACCCGGAGGAGGATGCTAAGCTCCATATTTTATACCCAAAACGAATAGGCTTCCCTCTAATAAACTGTTTGCACCCATGCCTTCCAAAATACTCAATCATCATCTCATCTACTGCCACATGTTCTGCTATCGGGATTGCGTTGTTGATGTCATTTAGATGCTTAAAAATGTGAATTTATTTAGCTAGGAATTATTCTAAAAGGACTAAAATGAGCCATTGTACATCATTCTACAATTTTAAAATAAGTAAATTAGGAGCAATCCTGCAGACAGTGTTTTCCTTTAGTTAGCGACATGCTATGTGCCCACTGGCAACTTTTGTTGCCACTCACAGAAATAAGCCCATGAACAAAAAAATATTTATCCTAGGTACAATTTTTTTGGGGAGGGTTACTCTAGAGACTTGAATGATTAAATAATTATAAATATGTTTGGGGGGAAAGTCATAAGAAATTTATGAAAATTACCTCTTTCCAGGATGATTTGCATCCGCCATGTCTTCAGCCAGAAAGAGCGGGAAGCAGATGATGTCATGCGATAGGAAGCACTTGGAAACGATTTTTTAAAAATCAAAACCTTTGTCTAAGTTGTCTACTAGCATATAAGTGGAAAAAGTTGCATTAGTACCTTTGAGATTTTTTATTGTGAGTCGAAAATGACAGTGATAAACTTTGGCAACAATTGTTGCCAGTGGGGCAAAACGGGTTAATACATCAAAATTGTTGCAGGGGGCTACTTGTTATCACTGCTATAGAAAGGCTAAAATGCCAAATCTTTACCTCTTAATCTTTTCCGGCTACGTTTGTTTTTCAGTTAGGCGACAGTACCTGGGTCCCTGGTCTCCCGGCAAACAGAGCTAGCCATTTGGGTACACCCAAAGCAACACCGTGGTCCAACCGTTTACCATCACTTTAGCAGCAGGTACACCATTGCCTCCATTGTTGTGTTTGTATTAGAAACAAGTCATCTCACGCTGTTAAGCTCACAAAGTGAATGGGCTTTGAAGCAGATGTGCGGTACAGGTTAGAGTAACTAGGATTTGGTTCTTAGTCAGGCAACTTCTGGGTTCAGTCTGTTTTGTCCAGTTTTATGAAGGTAAATGGCTCCTTCCTGGTAACCTATCCCAGACTTGTAAGGACGCCTTTCTGAGCACAGTTGTTCAGTACCTCGTGAAAACAGACTGTTATGGTTTAATGTTGTCAGTGTTTTGTTTTATGTCATGTTTAAGGATTTTGTTCTCGGTTGTATCTCACGTTTAGTTTAGTTCAGGTTCCATGTGTCATTCTGTCTCTCAGTGTCAGGTCTTCGTCTTGGTGTAGTGTTCTCATTTCCTGTTTTATTGTGAAGGTCTGCGTCTCATGTGAGTGTGTTCAGTTTTACCTCTGTCTCGTCTGGTTGATTATTCCCAGCTGTGTTCCCCACCTGTGTGAATCTCCCTGTGTTTCTGTGTGTATTTAAGTCGCGTCGTCTGTCTTTGTGGGGGCTGGTCTGTCTGTATCCACCATGTTTCTTTCGTGTGTCTGGTGTTAGTGTCTTAGTTTTGTAAATAGTCTTGTCAAGTAGCGATCGTACATTTTGTTCACTTCGTACATATCCTTCACTGCAGCGGTCTAGTAGGCGTGAGAAGCCATTTTTTGTTGATTAAGTTTTCTCCTGTTTTTCATTTAGAAAGTTAGGTAAGTGGATTTTCTTTTGGTTGGTGTTTATTTTGTGTAGGAAAGCACAGGGACCAGTAGGGAGTTTTGTTTGTTATTTTTGGCACTGCTCACTGCTGAAGAAAATAAATGGCTGCTTAGCGCTTTTAGAAGATATTGTGGTTTGTGTACTTAGTTGGGTGGTGTGTGAGTGGGCCAACTTCTTGTTGCGTTCATACACGCCTAGACAAAGAACGTAACAAGACGCGTCTAGCAGAGGATGGTTTCGATCCATCGACCTCTGGGTTATGGGCCCAGCACGCTTCCGCTGCGCCACTCTGCTCCACACGTGCTGTCAGACTACCGCTGCTTAAAAGTGGGCCTTGAATAACATCTTGCATGAACAAACAGGGAATTCTGAAAGTGGAGATTATCAAGCACGGTAGATAACTGTGCACTTATCACTTCCGAATATGGGCAGATGTGATTACCAATCGAGCGACACTTTAATTTCATAGGCAGTAGTTCTTTATATAATTGAAGCTGGGAAAACGTCAGTTTAACTTTTAAGGTCAAAGTGAGATTCCTATTATGCGATTGCAAGAAATTGGTATTCAGAAAAACCTCAAATGACTCTAACATTGCCACTTACTTCACATAATGTCCCCCATCTATATATTCACTTAATGTATATAAAGTTCCTCTCACCCGTTTTGCACATTCGAAGAGCGTGACAGGATACATTTCGCTGCTTGTTGTACATGTATAACTATGCACGTGACAAATAAAGAATCTTGAATGTATTAAAGAGCCCACACTCTCCTGCTGGTGTTAACGGTAATTCATTAGGATTGCCAATGTGTGTCACATGTTTTCACCAACGAGAGTAAACCTTTCTACACCATCACTGGTCAACAATGTTTCCGCTCTGTGTCCATAGAACTGAGGACACGGCGGATTAATTTACAAGACTAACAGGGATGAAAGGAGGATCTTTATTATTGTACAGTATAAAAACTGTGTGTGTGTGTTTATATTACTACAGAGTCTCCAGTTGGTTACCAAGAAAATCTTGTACATATGAAAAGAGTAAAGAAACATATACGTCTATATATCTTTTAATTTGCCACTTTATTACAATCACATGGCAGCAATTCAGTGTTTCACCACAGATAAAGGGGTGGTGAGCAGAAGACTACACTCAGTCATTCCTGTTAATGAGAACAGGAAACCGAGGGTAGAATATACACAGGGTCACCAAAACTGTACGACAGAGACAGAAAAACGTTTTTGCCTGTATCAGTGGTTCAGGCTGCTGCTGGCGTGATGGTGTGGGGTCATCGATTAAACTCCACAGCCTGCCCGAGTGTTGACCAAGTCCCTCTCTTTGTGACCTCAGTGCACTGTGTTCATCAGGATAGCAAAGCTCAGACTAGTCTGAGTTCTTTTATTGAAACACTCATCGTGGATGCAGCCGACACATCTAATGATGTCCACATCAACATGGAGCCAAACTTCAGAGGAATGTTTCCAGCAACTCGCTGAATCTAAGCAATGAAGACTTCAGGAAGCTTTCTGGCAAAAAGTGGGTCCAACCCAGAACCAGCAGTCTACCTAACGAATTGTGTGTATTTGGTAATTGTCCGAGGTTGCTGTCAAATAAGACAACACAGTAGTAACACAAGTACTGGCTGTGTTCACTCCAGCTCACAAATCTCACAAGTGTCAGCTTTGTTTTTGTACATGGATATAAAAATATAGATATGCACTGACCTGAGTCTGAATCGAGTCAGTTATAGAAATTAGTGATGATACCCATCCCTGCTGACCTGTCCAGGTGTACCCTCCCTCCTGTGACCGCTGGGATATGGGCCTGGGCTTGGATATGCAGTTAAAAGTGACGGATTCTTTTTATTTTCCAGTCTGTGTGGAGGAGACAGGTTTGGGTCCCATGCCCTGTTTATATGTTACTGCTGTACAGTCTTTAAAACGAGTGAGAGACACTTCAGAATAAAGCTCTGTTTAATGATCTGGTCTGAAAACCAAACATATTTCAAATAAATGATCAGATTCAAACTTGCACCGTAGCTGTGCTCTCCTGCAAAGCTCCACATGTGATGTGGTTTAGCAGAGCTGAGCTGTTACTTTTTCTGCAGCCAAGCTTAGAGCTAAACGCTCTGGACCTGAGTGAAGTTGCCCCCCCACCTTCTTCAGATCAAATAAAACTGATGGTGAACGTTTCAGCTGCTATCATTTTAAAAATATTAATAAAAGTTTATAGAGGTCATTCGAGGTCAAACAGCTCCTTTCTTTACTGTGAAAAGGTTGTGAGTCATAAACCAGTATTGGATATTTTTATCATGATCACACTCTTTAAAAGTAAAAAAAAATATTTGGAATATACAAAACTATCAGAACAACGTAGGCATGCTTCCTGTTAGAAATACGAAATACATGGAACTGTCGAGCCTCACAAGAATGACTCCAAAAATTTTAGCTATTTCATCACAAACCAGCACAAATGTGGCACACTTGATTGACACCATTTTAATTTGTTTTCTTTAATGAGCGTGTGTGTGTGTGTGTGTGTGTGTGTGTGTGTGTGTGTGTGTGTGTGTGTGTGGGTGGGGGTGACCCCGGATGACCTCTAAAAACTTTTACTAATATCTTTTTTTTTTTTTGTCTGTCCCATTTGGTTCTTTAGCCGTCAGAATTGTTGTCTGAAGACCAACAAGGATACCAAATGGATTTATTTTGCCAAATGGATCATCATGGCATTGCCGTATTGGTCCATTTGATCAAACTTTGTTGTTATTATTTACTTTATTTTCAGTTGTTACAGATGGGACAGACATGACTGGGGGATAGGAAAGGGAGAAAGAACGAGAGGAAGGAAAAGAAAAACAGAAGGGAAAAGGGACAGTGAGAAAGGGCACTTACAAAGACAAAGAGAAAAAAAAATCTCCTGGATCACCTGTTGAGAGAAAAAGAAGAGAAAGCAAGCAAAAAAAAACCAAAAAAACAAAGCAACATACTAAACACAACACCATCACGTTAATCTAGCTGAGTGTGAACAGCAGTAAATACTAAATATTGAATGTTGTTGTGCAGCACGCAGGACAGACAGCGCACAATCTGCTTTGAAGTAGCAGCTAAGAAAGGTGTAGTTTATGTCTACGAACAGTGAACACCCGTGTGCACACCTGTGTGGATCAACGCGCTTGTATACAAAAGGTTTCCCCATGTAACGGTCTGCTAGAGGGTGTGGAGGGCCATAGCCCCGTCCCCCAGGGCATGAAGCAGGCATGGAGGAGATCCAGGCTCCAGACATCCAGATATTTTACTAATATCTTTAAAACAAAATCAGCACAAACAAAAATGTTTGACATCAATTTTGTTTGATTTGAAGAAGGTGGGGGGCCAACTTCACTCACATGGACGACCAAACACTGGACCTGCAGACAAAACACACTTCTGGAAAATTCAAACAATTCAATGCACACACACACACATATGTAAACACGTGTGTGAACTCAAAACGTCAAAAAGGAAAGAAAACATGTCTGCATCGGTACATGGATGTGAATTTATCTCGTTTCGAGACAATAAGACGGCATCTCTGCTGCTCCGCGCTCTAATCAGAGGCACACTTATGTGCTATAAATCATGTAAAAGGTCCACATAGCTGCATTTAAATAACAGCTAAATAAAACCCAGTCGCTCCTCTCGGTGCTTATTATTTTAAATTTTATGTGCTTTTGGTAACAGAGAGAAACTCGGTGTCGTAGTACCGTGAACGTCCACTACGGGGCGCTATCCGTCTCATTTTTCCCCATTTGGCAGGTGTCCGTGCTTTTACTTTGAAAGTCGCAGCAGGAAGTGCGCGTTTCATTGTTAGAGCGCGTTGACTGTGGTCCTGCGGCCGCTCAGCCTCCTCCCGTCGTCGCCATGGTGCAGATGATGGAGTCGCAGTGCGAGTATTTCATGTATTTCCCGGCGGTGCCGATCACGGACCTGTCCGACCCGGCCCGGTACCGCACGCTGCCCCGCAGGAGCCACCTGTACCTGGGCGAGACCGTCCGCTTCCTGCTGGTGCTGCGCTGCAGGGACGCCGGAGCGACGCCGACCGAGCACGGCCCCGGTACGTGAGGGAGGGCCGGGGAGAGATGAGTGCCCGAGCCTGTGATAGTCACACAGACGTGAACACGAACCCGCGGAAACACGAAACCGTGAAAACACGGAGACAGGGCGCAGTGTTTGGTGTGGGAGCAGCTGTCACAAAAACCTGCTGAGGCTCCTCCTGTAACCTTAGCATGTTTTCGTGACGTGTCCCGCAGGTGTGCACAGGATATCCTCGTTATGTCGTCTTACATACGTCACATGTATTTATATGCATGAGTCACGTTAATCAGGATGTATAAATATTTAAAGCAGGAACAAACAACAAAGCTTCAGCAGTGACTGCTGCACACAAAGGAGGCCGCACACTCACGGTTAACCCTTTGTTGACCCACAGACACGCCCTCTGATTATCTGCATTTATGGGGTCATATCTGCACCACCCAGAAACCTCCACCTGACTGTTATGAGCATGCAGTTTAGGTCAAAGCAGGCTAAACATCAGCGGTAACAGAGCACGAGAAGCTAACACATCCAGACAAATGCAGTAATTAAACCTGCGTTTGGCCC
This sequence comes from Oreochromis aureus, assembly GCF_013358895.1. Taxonomy (NCBI): domain Eukaryota; kingdom Metazoa; phylum Chordata; class Actinopteri; order Cichliformes; family Cichlidae; genus Oreochromis; species Oreochromis aureus. The sequence goes on from NC_052951.1 coordinate 34,633,007, forward strand.
ACAGTAGATACGAGCTTCAAATGAAACCATGTAGGCGCAGAGTGGGACTCAACGTCACATACAATGAACCGGAGTTAAACTCCTGAGATGATCCGGCCGGGGGACACTTACCGATACAGGTCCTGAACGATCGCTCAGTACTCTGCAAACTGGAGCTGAGACGGGGTAAAATCCCACAGCTCTAACACGGCTGAAGCACTGAAACAGGAAATTATCTAAAGGTTCAAAACAGGGTGAGCGCTGCCACTGAAAACAAAGAAACAAAAGTTTCAGTTATTTTCTCAGAAGTCTGAGTGACAGAGTCAAACTCTTGAAACTTTTGTACCAAAAAATGTTTCTTTGGGTGTAAAAAAGCTTCCTTAATTCTGGAGCGGAGCTGTCTGTTTTCCAGCAGGGGGCGCTGATGGCACAGCGGCAGGTTTTGGGACCGAATCGGCCAGCAGCCGGGCGTGGAGGGAGTTGGCCGGATCTCTGTGCGCCGTGGCGAGCGTGAGTCCGGGTGAGAGCAGTCGTCACCGGGGCAACCACCATCAGCATCACCACGACTACCAGAGCAGCGGGGACGAGGCCAACGAGGACGGCGAAGAGGACTACATCGCAGCTGCCGAGGCCGCCATCGCAGCGCTCGGCAGCAGGGTTGATTCCCGGTGCCGGAGCTTCAGGGACTGCAAACCTCTGCTCATCCACAACTCCTCTGGGACGGCGTCGAGGGAGTTCCGCAGGGCGCCCGTCCAGGTAGACGCGCACCTTTACCTGTCTTTGATATGGCGCTCCTCTCTCCACCTGTTAGATCAGTCCTCAGAGGCGATGCTTTCCTCTCAGGCGCGATGATGTGTTTGCTCCTCCCTGTCAGTCTCCTCTAGATGAGCCGGTGGTCCTGACGGATGAGGTCATCTTCCCGCTCACCGTCTCTCTGGACAAACTGCCCGTCAGCACCCTTAAAGTCAAGGTCCGCCTCATTTTGGATGCAGATATCTGGTGTTGTGTGAAGGCTTTGAGTCGTAGCTGCTTTGCTCAGTAATTTTGCTCCGTGTGCATTCAGGTGATGGTCACGGTGTGGAAGAAGGAGGCGGAGAAAGTGGAGGTGCAGGAACTCGGCTACCTGAGCGTGCTGCAGCAGAGAGAGCCGACGCACACCTTCAGACACGACCTGAACACTTTCAAGGCTCAGGGTAGGCACTGAATGCTTCATGGGAACGCCGAGGTTAGAGCGCCACAGAGCCAGACCGTTCCATTAAACATGAGCCACAGACAGGGAACTGCTGTTACACCAGGGCTGAGAGGAAGCAGGGAACAGGTGGGAACAGCACACACCTGACAATGACTGACACAGGTGACGATGAGAACAGGTTTGACACTCAGGAAGCAGAACAAACAAGATGCAACAGGAAAGTAACCTTCAAAATAAAACAGGAAGTACTGAACACTTATGAATCAAAGTAATGGAATGACGAGACCTCTCTGCATTAATCATTATTTATTATTGATGTCTGGCTCTCTTCCACAGCAGGGGGTCACATGAGTGTGGGGTGTTATTGTAGGCTCTGCCTGACAGTGTAAAGCTCCTCGAGGTGACACAACCTGAAAACAGAGTCGTCAGAGCACAACAGAGCATCCGTCTAGATTTCATTAAATCAAGATAAATACTGTAACAGTAAAAAAACAATAAATCCAGCCATGATGGAGGTCAGTTACTGACATATGATCAGTTTCATTGATCAGTCGGGGGTTAAATCAGCTCGTTCAGTCCCGGCCTCCTCGACACCTCAGTCACCTGAGGTGGGGTGGGACTCATTTCCTGCTCCTCTCCGCCCTCGCCTCTGAGAGCCTCGCTGAGGTTCTCAGACTGAGGGCGGGACTGTTTCATCCTGATAAACAGAATTTTAATGATTTTATAAGATGTCATGTTGTCCTCTGGGAGGTTTAACGCAGCTTCTGATCCACAGTGAGCACCACCCTGACCGTCCTGCCGCCTCCGACCGTCCGCTGTAAGCAGATGACTGTTTCTGGAAAACACCTCGCTGTCTTAAAAGGTACAGAACACTCTTCATTGTCACTGTGATGACAGATGTTTACATGTCAGGGAAGCCTCCAAGCTAAGTGACATAAACCCAGCTGTGTGCTGTTAGGTCAGTCAGGAAAATGCATGAAGCTGAACAGGGCAGCGATCAGCACGTCCTTTAACCTGACGTCCAGTAGTGGTGGGCGGATCGATCCAAATATCGATAGTATCGATCCCAAGTCGGGATCTGTATCGGATCGATACTAGCCTGGTTAGATCGCTTCTTTACTTTGAGTTCTGTTTGCTACGCTGTGCTTTCGGCAAAAACGAAACAGCCAGGTCGCTGGACTCGCCGCTCCTGTGTCAGCGGAGAGCAGGCACACTTTGCTCCCCCCGCCCCCCCTCTCTTATGTTTCGGTTTTGCGCTGACACGTCACGTGACTTAGACACTTTGGGGGTTATTAAGTTGTTTACATATTAATTATATTTTTACCAATTGTTTTTGAGAATTGTAATTGTGATTTTCGTATTATAGTTTATCAACACTATTTGTTTTAATTTGTTTACTGGTTTGCGTGCACTTAAGATTAAAAAAAAAGAAAAGAAAAGAAAAAGATCGCCGCCACGGCAGACCCGATGGCATTTTCATGCTTTGCCGCATCATTTATTCTTACAATAATCACACGGTTGCTGTAACAGTACATTCAACGGCTGCGTACACATCACCACCACCAAACCTGCAGCGGCATCGCAGAACACGCCCTGCCACATACCCCCATCGCCTACTTCACCCCACCCCGCGAGCAGGCGAGGGAATCGGCCTGGACCATCGGCGCCCCATGCCCCGGCATGAGTCCACCTCATCTGCAGCAGCATCGCAGACCACGGCCCGCCACAATAATAAAACATTTTTTATTTAATTATAAATAAATTATTTCTCCTAATTATGTCCTGGGTTTTAAGTAATTAATAATACCAAAGGAAACATCACAAAAAACACTTAAGGTCATGAAAATTAATTGCGATTTAGCAATTCAATGACGCATCCACCTGATTTATTGAGAAGTATCGGTATCAGTATCGGCGATACTGGCCCGTATTTACTTGGTATCGGATCGATACCAAAATATGCAGTATCGCACACCACTAACGTCCAGCATGCCAGCGCACTCAGCCGGCACGCCAAGGCATCGCTGAGACCCCGAAACTGCCGAGTCTCTGCTGTTATTGGTTGTGACTCTGATCAGCAGGACGATGTAGGAATATTTTGGTATTTAATCTAAAAGCACCAGCAGAGGGCGCTGGTTTTTAACTCATCGTTAAAGACCGAAACGAATCCTTGCTTGGTTGCAGTGGTTTGATTCAACCTGTGATTCTGTTTCCTGTCCAACTCTCAGTGCTGAACGAGTCTTCTCAGGAGGAGGTGAGTATTCGGGATGTTCGGATTTTACCGAACCTCAACGCTTCCTACCTTCCCGTGATGCCCGACGGCTCCGTGCTGCTGGTGGACAACGTGTGGTACGTATATGAGTGAGGCACGTTCAAATGGTGTGTGGAAGGTTTCTGCTCAGAGTTCAGAAGGCGCCGCCGTGGCTGCTGGGTTCATTTTGGAGACAGGCGAGACAAATATGCTCAACGTGCATTTTCTTACATGTATTAAGCAGTTTTGTGATTTCTGCTCCTGTTTCTGGATGCTTTGCTCTCACATTAGTTATTACTCTGTGTTTGTTACATTGCATTTAATGACAGTGTGTTGTGTATACTTTGTTACGCTGTGTTGGATTTTTATCGTTTGTATCATTGCAGATAGTTTTTAGTAATGATGCTACTTTGTCTTATACTCGATTACTTTGAGTTTCTGGGACTTTGTTAGTCGTAAAACGAGTTGTTGTGCAGTCAGATTGTGTGTTTGTGTGATCTCGTGTGCGCCTGAATGTCTGTATTTGTTGTTCTTCGCTCCGCAGCCATCAGTCCGGTGAGGTCGGCATGGCGTCCTTCTGCCGGGTGGACAGCCTGGCCTGCCGTCTTCCCAGCATGCTCAGCGCTTTAGAGGAGCACGACTTCCTGTTCCAGCTGCACCTCAACGACATGCCGCAGGACGACTCCAATGAGGTGCGCACACATTCGTGTTGCGTTGTGTGTTTTATAGTTTGGTGCACAGTGCGCTCTGGTCACATGACATGTTGTGTTCTCCTCACGATTTCCTGAGGAAGGAAAAGTCAGTGCCGTGTTTCTGTGGACAGATGTGTCAACGCAGGATTTTATTACGACTTTGAAAGGCAGACACACTTCAGGGCAGCTGTGATGCGGCGGTCGGCGAATCGTTCCTGGATTAATGCGTCCTTTATTTATTTCACTGCGGTCAGCATGTGTGTGCTTGTGTTCAGGGGCTGGAGGTTCCTCTGGTCGCTGTGCTGCAGTGGTCAACTTCCAAGATGCCTTTCACCAACTGCATCTACACCCACTACAGGTAAGGCTGGATGAAACGCTCCACACGTGCTGTGTTAGTCATGGGAAGAGATATCCAGGCTCGGGGGTGCAGACCTCTGCTGTGACCACCAGGAGCGACGGGAAAAATCTGGGTGTATCCTGACATATTTCCCGTCCAGCAGCAGGTCAACACAGTGTGTTTTGTTTTTTGTTTTCCTGCTGCTTCTCTAAATGACCCGCCGTCCTCCCTCCCCTCCACCCAGGTTGCCCAGTATCCGTCTGGACCGGCCGCGCTTCGTCATGACGGCCAGCTGTCCGAGCACCGTCAGGGTGAAGGAGCACTTCAAGGTCAAATATGTTCTTCTCAACAACCTGCAGGACTTCCTGGCTGTGCGGCTCGTCTGGACTCCAGAGGGTCAGCGAGCATTTCCATTCATGTTTGATGTTTTGAAAAAATCCACCCTGCAGCTGTTTGAAAGGAAACCTGTGAACGGGTTTATTTCTGGGACATTTTACAGTTTTTCTCAAATGCTAAAACACAAACGCCAAACCTCTAAACCAGATGACCAGTTGTCTAAACACATTTACTAAATCGAGCCATCATTTACCAATATCATAAACACATGTCACATGAAGACACAATTCACAGAACACAATCCTCCGTTGTCATAAATCTAACCACATCTGTCCTTGCTAAAACACAAGTTACAAAAGAACTCTGCTCATATTCTCAAATGAAAGCTCATGTGATGCAACATGCTTGCCACAGTCAGCAATATTTGAACACAATGAACACAGCTGGCGTCATTCATTACACACAACGACTCAAAATTGAAGACACTTGTTGCTAATGCTGTGACCACATGTATAAAAGCAAGTTCAGAGTGGAGATTCCAAACAAACACAATGGATGAAGGCAGAGTCAGGGGAAGAGGAATTCGATGCAGAGGAGGGAGAAGAGCTGGCCCTGGAAGAAGAGGAGCAGGCCAACGAGGAAGAGGAGTTCAAATGAGAGGAGGAAGAGGAGCAGGTCAACGAGGAAGAGGAGGAGGCCAACATGGGAGAGGAGAAGGTCCAGGAGGGAGAGCAAGACAACCTCGCACCATCATTACGGACGAGATGCGAGCAACAGTTATTGACCATGTCATTGTCCATGGCATGACAATGGCTGAAGCAGGACTAAAGCTGTGTCCCAAAACGTCGGCTGCATCCTCCTGAGGACCCGGCCTTCGCGGTCTACGTGGGCCGGGTCCTTCGAAGACCGAGAAGGCCGGAAGTGCGAGGCTGTGAAATTGGACGGTCTAGCCTTCAGATCTGCGTCACCGCTGTCTCGGTGGAGTTTAATAAACTCGGCCGTCTGCTCCTTGCTATCTAAAATATAACAGGACACTGGAGTAAACTCTCGACCGTCTCACACTTCTGTTTAATCAGTTTTCTGTTTGACGTTTATTCAGCTGTGTGAAAATCCCGGAGGAACCCACCCGATGGATTAATAAAGTTTTATTTAATCTAATAATCTAATAACTTTGATCTCAGCCAAACCAATTTACTCAGGAACAAATAAAACACCGAAATAAGGCAAACAATTACATTTTTAAGTTATCCGAGTGACTTATATATCATGTTTAACCTGAGTAGCGAAAGAGCGGGGGTCTGAAAACGATGAAGCCGGGAGTCCGCTGCTCTCGCCGGCTCGAGTGACCATTGAACCCCCCGGCTTACAAACCTGTGAAAGTCGTCTATTGGTTTCAAATCAGTTGTGACTGTATTGTAACACATGTCAATTGACAACACATGTTTCTTTCTATAGAGTTGAAAGAATGCCACATAGAGGTGGGAGGGTTGCCATATTTACAGCGGCACAGGAAACCCTCATTGTGGATATGGTTCGTGGGAACAACCTCATCAGACTCCGGGAGATCAGAGACAAAGTCATTGCCGATAATGTCAACTTTAAGAGCATTGACGATGTCAGCTTGGCCACAATAGACCGAGTTCTCCGGCGCCAAAAGACGCGGATGAAACAGCTCTATAGGGTTCCCTTTGAGCGCAACTCTGCGCGACACAAAGACCTACGTTACGAGTTTGTGCAAGTAAGTATACATCCATGTTCACAGTACAGTTAGTGGACATACTGTGTTGCTCACATTACTTCTGGACAATACTGTGCTACCTGATTGACTGTTGTTCTGAACACCTGTGCACTTTCACATTTTCACAGAGGATATTACAGTTGGACGCGATGGCCAGACCTCATGAGTACCTCTTCCTGGATGAGGCTTCAACCTGCAGAAACGAAGGCAAAGAGGCCGTAACATCATTGGCCAAAGAGCCATCACTGAGGTCCCTGGCCAACGGGGGGGTAATATTACCCTTTGTGCGGCCATGGGTTCGGAGGGGCTTGTCCACCGGCATGCTGTCCTTGGGTCTTACAACACCCAACGTCTCCTCACCTTCCTAGAGGAGCTAAAAGACATCCTCCTGGACCGCCAACAACACCATCCTGGGCCCGCACATCAGCTTTATGTGATCATTTGGGACAATGTCCGCTTCCACAGAACAAACCAAATCAGAGAGTGGTTCACCACCAACAGTGACCACTTTTTAAACGTCTGTCTGCCACCCTACTCCCCTTTCCTGAACCCTATAGAGGAGTTCTTCTCATCGTGGAGATGGAAGGTTTATGACAGACAACCATACACAAGAGAGAACCTCCTAAGGGCAATGGAGCTGGCCTGTGTTGACATCCCAGCGGAGGCCTTCCAAGGATGGATTCGCCATTCCAGGGTGTTTTTCCCGCGGTGCCTGGCGAGAGACAATATAGCCTGCGATGTGGATGAGATGATGTGGCCCGATGCAGCTCAGCGACATGATGGCGCACAGTGATTGTGGTGTGTGTGTGGTGTGAATAAAGGAAATAAAAAAACTTCACACCCTGATCATGTTTTCAAGAGTACTGTTGTGTGCAATAGATTCTGTTTTTGCATTGAGTTGTGTTACAGTAGTGTACGTACATGCAGGATTTTCTACAGATTTATACTCTTCATATGAAACTCACAAATCTAAATGCCTAATCCTCTGCAGAGATCTACGACGATCTGTTACTGTATAGTTTCGAAAAATATGCATTGGCAGTTATGAAACAAAGAACCTTCTCACAAATTGAGCATTGTGTTTTCAGTTGTTTTGCTGTAGTGTGTAACGATGTGTATAGTGTTTACATTTTTGAAAGCTTCGAGCTGCTCTTTTGGTGTGAAAGTTTGAGTTTTGCAGTGGGAAGGTGTGGTTGTGTTTATGTAGCTTTAGAAAAGGCTGTTGTGTTTAGACAGTGGGGAACATGGTGGGAACGTTTGAAATGTGTTTTAGCATTTGAGAAAAACTGTAACATGGCAGTCTATGGGGACTGAGCCTCTAGTGGACGTTAGGGGGAGTGCAGGTTTTGGCTCCTCAGCCCTGATGGTGCTTTGTCCGGCTGGTTGTAGTTGTGTTCTTCTCGGGGATGGAGACAGTTCTCTGGACCAGTTTCAGGAGAAACTCTCTGTCAGTCATGGTTCACACTGAGTAATGTGTTGTTTGCTTGCTCGCTCAGGTCGAGGTCAGGGGGAAGACGCAGCGCTGTCTGCCGTGGTCTGTCACACCCCTCTCAGTAACCTGGGTCACTGCCGCAAAGGAAGCACTCTGTCGTTCAGCGTGGCCTTCCAGATCCTCAAACCTGGACTCTACGAGGTACGCTGAGCTTTGAGCGCCTGCTTCCTTATTTCACCCACTCACACGGGACATCATGTTTTCTCCTGTCTCTGCAGCTGAGTCAGCACATGAAGTTAAAGCTCCAGTTCACAGCGTCGGTGTCCAACCCTCCACCCGACGCTCGGCCCCTGTCACGTAAGCTCTAACCAGGAAACAAACACAAAAGGCTTCGACCCACGTCTGTCCTGATTTCTGTGTCGTGTCAAAACCATCCAGGTAAAAACAGCCCGTCCAGCCCGGCGGTTCGAGACCTGCTGGACCGACACCAGGCCAGTCTGGGACGCTCTCAGTCCTTCTCCCACCAGCAGCCGTCTCGGTCCCACATCATGAGGTAACTTTAGTAACTTCAGCCTTATATCACATCAAGTATGTCGTTTAATCTTATCTGTATGTCCGACAGGACGGGCAGCGCTATGGAGCGACGGGCCATCACGCCTCCCGTTGGCTCTCCGGTGGGTCGGCCGCTCTACCTGCCGCCGCAGGACAAGTCGCTGCTGTCGCTGGACAAGATCGCCAAGAGAGAGTGCAAAGTCCTGGTGGTGGATCCTGTCAGCTAGGCAGCGAGAGGAGAGGCTTTTATTTTGAAAGAGAAACACACACGAGAAGAGATGACAAAGAATCTGACTTCATGTTACTGCAGGGAACACTCCTGTGTTTGATCAGCTGACCAATCAGGAAACAATCAGATTTTCCTTCACAAGGAGGAAGAAGTTCATCCTTCAGCTGAAATATTTCATGTTTTACTTCATTTCAAGACACTTTGTGTTTTCCAGCTCATTTCCTGGAAGCGTTCTTTAAAATTTTATCTTATATTGAACTTTAAAGCATCGTCCAGATTGAGCCACTGAATCGTTTTATGCTCCAGGTGTGTTTTACAGCATGAAAACTGCAAACACGCAGCTCAGCTCCACGAAGAGCCGAAGAACTGAGAATTTATTTTACAATGTTTAGTAAAGTTTCCAGGAAATAAGCTGGGAAGTGCCAAACCTCCAAAATAAAGTGTTACCTTTTTACTTCTGTGTTATTTTCAGAGTAAAAGACATTACAGGTTAAAAACGTATAAAACTGAGGACAGTCACGGTTAATGTTTTCTTTCAGTGTTATTTCCTCCATCGCGTCACAAACAGTAACTTCAGCAGAATGTTGATAATAAAATGAATGGTGGTTGTTGTGAGTCAGCTTCCCTCTGAGGACACTCAGCCTTTTATTAAAGAGCAGCAGGAGTCTGCTGCCTTGCTCATGGTGTTCTGGTTCATCCTGGTTATGATCTGGCGCACGTTAGCAAGACAAACTCATGAAAACTCAAAATCAGGAATTCATCTGAGATGCAGGCAGGAATCTCCAGCACTCAACCCGGGAAAACAGGTTATTCCTGGCTCTGGCTATTCCTGATGTTTTTATGGGAGGGGCTACTGGGGCGTCAGTGTCAGCTGTAGCTCCTCCCACTCCAGGTAGTAACAGGGACCGTTGCTGCGTTAATTTATCGCAGTTCTTGGTTTGTCATTAGTGAAACAATAAGCTAACAGCGAGGACACAGATGTAGTCAGAGTGTATCTGCTGTCTCACTGCTAAAAATCAACACAAGAAGAAATGCGCGTTTCTTTAACGTCCGAGGTCACATGATGCACCCAGGCATTTGATTGGTTCTGCTCTGTTCTCTGTGTACTTCTGTATTCTTGAAGACGTTTCATCCAAGAAGGTTTTGCAGTTCAGGAAGAATCTCAAAACTGGATTATACACGGCAGACAGTTGGTGTCATAAGCCCCGCCCTCTGTTCAAAGATGGTCATTCACAGTGGACATAGATGCTTCTTTCACTCTCAAACCAACAGGTGGACTCTGGCATCCTCAAAAAGTGACCTTTGACCTTCAGATGGACAGATGGGTTAGGGGTTGACAAAATAGTTTAGTTTGTGTTTCTGATCCTCCGTCGTTGGTGTCGGATCTTGTTTTCTGTGCGTCTTTGCTAATTTGACGAAAGCCTCGTTGGGATAACCACACGTTTCTTTACACGTGTGTTCCCTCTTTTTCCTATTTGTTTTAGAGGGAACGCTTAGAGGGTCCTGATGACTCCAAGTTTGACAATTTTATCTATTTTTATTCAGTTATGACATAATTGTGATGATTGGCTGTTACACGTTTGCCTGTTTGAAACAGAAAAATAATGCAAACAAAAAGAGATAAAAGCTTTTCCTCAGTACTTGCTGCTGCTTCATGTTCTGTGTGATAGTTTCCATCAAATTCACCAGAATCTGCAAAGCTTGTGACTTCCAGTGATGAATGAGAGACTAACTAAAACAAAATGCTTCCCTTCAGGTGCAGTAAGACTTTAGACCAGTGGACGTCCTGCAGTACTGACCACCACCACACACACAGATACACAGGGTAAAGATGGGCAAAAGTGGAAAAGCATCAGATCCTGAGAAACAACCAGCTGGAGCACAGTTTGAACAGTGTGTTTAATAAATGAGTGAAACATCAGGTCTGTGGATGGATTTGGTTTTCAGAAGATCGATTACAAAAACAGGATGTGGATCCTTAAAGTCCACGCCTTTATTCTCCGATTGGACGAAAGTAGCGTTTCATGATTCACAGTTCAAAGTAATCCTTATTTGTACTGAGCCTCAGTGGAGCGCCACTCTTTGTGACATCACACAGAGCTGACAGGAAAAAAATGTGAAAACTGACTTTTAGAGCAGTGTGAAGTCCGACGTTGTCATGTGACATCCTGACCTGTAACAGCATGTGTGTGATGTGTTATTAGCTTCTATTTTGGATGGGCTTTCATCATAAAAACCCCTGAGAATAAAATATTCTGCATGTAAAATCCTGAAAGGGCTCATTTTACATAAAGATTGTTACTTTCAGTTCTTTCTTATGCTTGTAGTTCTGGACGTAATTCTGAGGGCAGGACTTTTACTCAAAGCTTTCTTTGAGTTTCTGTTTGTACTTGAAGGAGAAATAAACTCGGGTATCCACAAATCTAACTGTGACAAGAACAGACACCGAGGCACTCAGAGCACAATGCCTCATGTTATCGGTTGAATATTCAGCCACGAGCATGAGTACAGCTGACAGCCCATCCTCTGTTTCTGACTGGCTTCATTTCCAGCTGACAGAGATATGTCTGTGAAGGTCATCGTAATCTCAGGAGCTTGGAAAGAAAACCGTCTGGACTTCTTTAAGTTTCCTTGAAGATGTTTCCTCCGACAAGATTTTGTCTTTGGGATGAACCAGACATCCCAAAGACAAAACTCCTAAACACAAACTTAACAACGTAGTGTATGCAGCACAGAGCACCAAGGAGTGCTCTGACCTTTACATCGGCGAGACCAAAGAGCCACTTCATAAACGAATGGCACAACATAGAAGAGCCACCTCCACGGGCCAAGACTCGGCTGTGCATTCAATTCAATTCTATTCTATTTATGCAGCACCAAATCACAACAACAGTCTCCTCAAGGTGCTTTATATTGTAAGGTAGACCCTACAGTAATACATACAGAGAAACCCCAACAATCATATGACCCCCTATGAGCAAGCACTCTGGCGACAGTGGGAAGGAAAAACTCCCTTTTAACAGGAAGAAACCTCCGGCAGAACCAGGCTCAGGGAGGGGCGGGGCCATCTGCTTCGACCGGTTGTCAATCTGCATCTAAAGGTCAAAGGTCACTCTTTGAGGCCGCCAATGTTCACATTTTGGACAGAGAAGACAGATGCTTTGAAAGAGGAGTGAAAGAGCGACCGTCATTGAACAGAAGGCGGGGCTTATGACACCAACTGTCTGCCATCTATAACCCAGTTTTGAGATCCTTCCCAGACGCCTTAACGCCCACTCACACCCTGGGCCAACTGACCTCAGGAAATCACACGATACGGTGGGGCGAGGTTTCACAGTGGGTTCACCTGAAACCTTGGCTGATTGTGACCTACAGCTGTTTTCACACCTCGTGTGATTAGGTAGAGGATCATTAGGGGGTCCTTTTGTCCCTCTTCGGGGGGATACCATTTGACCCTAGAACTGAAGAAGCTTCTCGGATGAAACATCTTAAAGAAGTCAAGATGATTTCTTTCCAAGCTCCTTAGACGTTAGAATAGAGACTGCCTCTAATATTTAACCTCCTGTATTCATGTAACACAGTGTGAGCTCACACCAAGTCACTTCATTGTGTATGAAATTGCACGCCAAACAAAATCATTTGGTGAGCTCACAAAGCAAGACATTAATTTCAGCGTCGGAGAACATTTGAGTTTAAGGTGCGTTACAGTCAGCTCGAAAAAAAAAAGTTAACACATGAAAAATGTTGCGGTTTGAAGTATCCCAGCAGAAACGATTACTCCATCACATGATCGCAGGTGAGGACGATGACAGTTACTAAATGGCCACGCTGTTCTCGATGCGCTCGGGGCTCAGGTACGGATACGGCAGCTCCAGCTGGCTGTTACGCTCTGCGATGGCATCAGAGATGGCCCGGAGCTGTGCCTGCACCTCCTCCAACAGCCTGCGGTGGGCGTCGTCCCTAAAGATAGCCTCCTTGTAGTGACAGAGAGGAACCTGCAGGGGGAGACACACAGGTTTAATCTGTAAAAACGTGACAAATAACGAGACGTGTTGAAATGATTTGAAATGAAAATTATCACAAAAAGCAGAGGAAGACCTCAGAGGAGGTGCAGAGGGTTGGAGTGACAGGAGGATGGAGGGATAGGAGATGGAGCAGTGATTGGTTGTGGTGTCCGAGGAGGAGGAAGACAAAAGAAAAAGCTAACAATGAAGAAGAAAAAATGTAAACGACGAAAAAGAAGAAGATGACAAAGATTTTGAAGAGGAGGAATTGAAGAACCGAGCATAAATGTTTCATGAGGAGTGGGCGGAGCCTCACAAAGTTGATGGCTGGCTGCGACAGCCCGTTCAGTGCCATCAGGACGCGGCACGTCGTGTTCACATCTGGCAGGAAGGACATGATGTCATCCTCTGTGACGGCGCATTTGGCCTGCGGAGGAGGACGCAACATGGCGACGGGACAGTTTGGCACCCAGAAGGCAAAGTCCAGCTGGAGGACGGCAAGAGAGAGGAGACAAACGTGAGGCGGCGGGACATGCTCAGCAGGAAGCTGCGAGCTTTTCCCACCTCTCGCAGTGGCCGACTCACCTGGGAGAAGTTGACGGCAGCGTGCAGAGCTGAGCAGGAGTAGATGAGCGCGGTGACAAACTTGGCCACTTCCGCTCTGGTGTGAAAGCGCTGAGGGAAACCTGTGCAGAGCCACCATAGTCACAATGTTCAGGTGAATGTATGCGTGCACCTGTGTGCTGTGAGCGAAGGCGGAGTCAAAAAGAGCTGCTCGGTGTTCCAAGCACATAAATAACAAATGTTAATGAACATAAAAACACATGAACATGGAAAACTATCATGTGGTCATCTTTTTATAATAACATATACATATTTATCTCTAATTATTTAACCACTAAAATCCCAAATTTTTGCTTTTAATATTACATCATTACATTAAACTATCAATATTTAATACCATGCAGTGTCAAACAGACAACATGTTTAAATATTCAACATCCTGCCGGATTAATATAATTTCATATTCATGCAACTTTTCAGATCCTCCTCCGTACTCCTCACAGATCCAAAGGTCGACATAGTTTGGTGTCGGGTCACTCTGCTCGTCTCTGCAGAGCCCCGTGATGCTGTGAGCTGACCTGTTAGTGTTACATCCATCGACTAAAGCTGTGCCAGTGCTTCCAGCTCTCCATCAGGAGCTCAACCCCCCCACCTACACCTCCATCCCTCTCCACTTTACACTTGTTTTTAAAAGTTCCACTGCAGCATGAAAGGAGACTCAACTAGCAGTGATTATCATTATTATATTATTATCATATAACTTAACGTGTAAACACAGTTTGCTGACAGAGTCGTTTAAAACGGTGCAAATTCCTGGAGGACTGCAGCGTCTTTTGTCTCACAGCAGGCAAAATGTTGTACGTTTAGCTCGCGTGCCACGTTTTAGCATCATAAAACTGACCGTTACTGAAGCCGTGTGTGTTGATGTCTGTGAGCCAACAATGGAGCTCAGGGTCACGCTGCACCGCGTCGTCTCCATGGTAATACAGATCCACCCAGCTGGTTACAAAACTGCCACACACACACAGATCACAGAGGAACTCCTGTTGCCATCGGATAAAACGTTTGCACGAGTGTTCGTGTTTCTCAGGTGTGCTCGTTTACCTGTGCACTGCGTCCCAGATCCTCAGAGCGTCCTGGGCGTAGAAGCTCTGCGGCAGTTTGTCCAAACCGCGGTCGCTCAGGTCTTCGGGGACGCACAGGGTTCGATAGGAAATCTTGGCTGATGCCCTGGAGAGGAGAACGGGTAACGTCTCCAGACCAGAACCGACAGCCTGGAGGGACGAGACCAGGGAACACAACAGGTTTTACTTTGCTTGTTTGTGCTCCTCTTTTTGGTTTCTCTTACAGTCGGTGTTTTACCTGATCAAACAGCCCTTTGGAGGCCAGCAGCGACGCTCTGGCCCCAACGTTTATCTTTAAAGATGTCTTGACGTGCGGCAGTAGCAGCTGTCCATAAAAGAAATGAGACAAAAGACAGCTCAAGCCATTTAAAAGGAGAAATGATGGGATACAACAATTCCGTTCTCTGGTCTTCTGTGGGTAAGGTTGAGCGAGCTGCAGGTGAGTGGGGTTTACCTGGTGCAGCGGGTGTGCATCTGGGAGCTGCCGCAGCGTGGCCACGCAGCACAGCTCTGCCATCATGTGAGTCCGCAGGTAATGTGAGATCAACTGGTGACACTGGAAGTCCGCACTGTGAACCCACATCTTAGCCAACAGCCAATCGTAGCCGGAGTCAGAGGGCAGGAAGACCGGGTTCTGAGGGCCAGGTTTCTGCTGCAGCTGAAGGACGGGACCACATTCCCAGGTTGACTGGTTTGAACTTGGTAGACAACAGGATTCAAACTGAAGACAGGTATGGGTTTCTACGTAAGAAGCAAACCTGGATGGCGATGGGGAGCAGCTGCCCTTGCTGGTTCAGGTGGAGAAGGCACAGCGGGGCGGACAGATACGTCTGCTTTTCATTGATCACATTGGCTGGAACACCGTCTAGAACCTCGTAGTCCAACAGGTAAATGTTGCCTTTCTGTCACAAAATACAAACACACTGATTAAAAAGGGCAGCAGCAAATAACACACAGCTGGAAGTCACAACAGCACACACCTGTAGCTCGTTTTCGAGGGAGCAGCCTTCAGGCAGGAAGGGGCGGAGCATGTCAGAGGTGACGGACAGGTTTGGAGGGAGGTGGCGGGTCTCACGCAGCATGAGAGGGTTGCTGCCGTTCAGACACTGGTAGCCAAAATACCAATCCTCCATCCAATGAGCCTTAACGAACCCTGAGAGACAGAATAACCGTCTCATTATTCAATGTCACCGAGCCCGATCGCCGAGTCAGGAGGCCTCACCTGGAACAGCAGAACTACCCACAAACACACTACAAACAGACACAACGCTACAAAAACAATTACAGATGCTCACAAAAGACAGAAACCTACAACAAAGCACAAAATAATCAAAAAGACACAAAACTACTTAAACATAAATACAAATGATGAAAGAACGATACAGTAAATATAAGAATAAAGACCCAGAATAACCACAAGGGGAAATAAAAACTTTGCCAAGATGTCCTGTAACTAGAAAGGTTCAAAAACACAAAGATGAATGAGATGTGCTGTGTTGTTTCTTACTGGCGATGTCGTTCTGTTGTGCACTGTAGGTGAAAATCATCTCCAGCTCTGAAAAACTCTTCCAGGACTCGACTCGGGTGGTGAAGCCGTTCAGATAGTACAGGTTAGTGGCCGGACTGAGGACAGAGGGACAAACACAGCTCAGACCGGCAGGTTCAGCCTGCATTTCATTCACAATGTGCACCGACTGTTAGCGCTCACCTCTTCTGCGTGTAAAGAAGGTTTGGCCCGAGTTCAGACAGACTGTTCACATCAACGCACTGCGGAGCGCCGCCAACGAAGATTCGCCACCTGAACGAGAGACAACCAGTTTTCAAGCTGTCATTTTCAAATTTTGTAGGATGCAGATACCAAAAACAGCACATCTCATTCATCTCTGTGTTTTTGAATCGTTCTAGAAAACACACACACACACACACACACACACACACACACACACACATACATATATATAAATCACATGAACGGGCATGAAGACTGTGCAACATGCTTTTTTTCAGTATGATACTCTATGATGTCACAAACAGCATGGATACATCTTAAAATCTAAAGTTTTATATTTATTTAATTCAATTCAGTTTTAATTATACAGCACCAAATCACAACAACAGTAACCTCAAAGTGCTTTATATTGTAAGCTAGACCCTATAATGACAGAAACCCAACAATCATATGACCCCCTATGAGCACTTTGGCAACAGTGGGAAGGAAAAACTCCCTTTTACAGTTTTTTCTGAATGCTTAAACCCTAACTGTGATTCTTATAGCACAATTTCTAAAACTATTACTACTTATAGCAAAACCACTCACTGAGTTTGCAAAACTAAAAGCACAAACACTGCTTTGCACTCAGTTTGCCATTTTGTAACACACACTTTGCAAACCTGTAGCTACAATCCACTGCACAGCACTCTTTTTGCAGAACTGTAAACACAACTCACTGCTTTACACTCAATTTGCAAAGGATCAACGCACTCCTAGCAAAACTATACACATTTAAGGCCATTATTTACACTATTTTGCCAACTGTCTGGCACACTGTCACATGTGAAAACTTTTTTAGATAATTAGTTCACTTTGCAATCAGCCTACGCACTATAATACAGGTAAGCTGTGTGTGTGGAGTACAGTGGAGGGAGCAGGAAGAGTGAGAAGTAGAGGAGGCCGAGGAAGAGGACGTGGAGGTGAAGAAGTAGGATGAAGAGGACGACAAGGACAAGGAGGAGCAAGAGGAGGACGAGGAGGGGGGAGAGGAAGATGAGGAGGGGGGAGAGGAAGGGTAAGAAGAGTAAGAAATAGAATTGCTGATGACATCAGAGCTACAATAGTGGACCAAGGAATCAACCATGGAGTGACCCTGAGGGAAGCTGGCCAACGGGTTCAGCCTAACTCGAGCCGCTACACTGTAGCAAGCATCATAAGGACATTTTGAAATGAGAGTCGGTTAGTACAGTCACTTTGCACTAAGATTCGTAGCACTGCCATGCTAATGAGAAACAACAATACCATAGATGTAAAAATACTGAAATTTTTACTTTACAGAATTGCTAGACGACCAGATGCTGGGAGCAGAGGAAGAATGTTCACTGCAGACCAAGAAACCCATACAGTCAATATGGCGATTGCAAATAATTCTATACTTGGAAATAAACACTTGTGTTTGTTTTGATGTGTGTGAATAAACACCAGTACTTGAAGTTTGGATCCCTCTATGCTTACGGATCTATGACAAAAGTATGAGCTCAAACTGACATAGCCTACCTTGTGCACAGAGAAAGCAAAAGCCAGGTGTGTTTTTTATTCATACCATCAGTGTGTAGTTGGTGCATTGTGTGCTTATTAATATGATGGCTTGTGTTAACTGTCGGATACGAAAATACCATTTTTACAAAGGTGTGGAGAGTTAAGCAAAGGTTATTCGCTTTTACAAGAAAACTACAATGTTTTGCTGATTGGGTGAAGAGTTTTCTTATTTGTGTGTTTTGCAAAAATAGCCAATAGTTACAAAAAATGTGCTCAAGCCATCAGAAAAAACTGTAACAGGAAGAAACCTCCGACAGAACCAGGCTCAGGGAGGGGCGGGGCCATCTGAGTCCACTGTCAGAGGCCATAAGAAGATCATTTGTAACCTTCACTAAAGCTGTTTCTGTGCTGTGATGAGCTCTGAAACCTGACTGAAACTCTTCAAATAAGCCATTCCTCTGCAGATGATCTGTTAGCTGTTTGACAACTACTCTTTCAAGGATGTTTGATATGAAAGGAAGGTTGGAGATTGGCCTATAATTAGCTAAGACAGCTGGGTCTAGAGATGCTTTTTAAGTAAAGGTTTAACTACAGCCAGCTTGAAGGCCTGTGGTACATAGCTGATTATTAGAGATAGGTTGATCATATTTAAGATTGAAGCATTAATTAACGGTAGGATCTTATAGATGTTTCAGCCAGTTCTGCTCCAGTCATATTGGTAAAGATAATATAATACCCCATTTTAGCATTCAAGGTCATAGGTCAAAGGTCAGATATCAGTGTGGTGTAAACATGTTATTGTGTTTGGATGACACTGGCCGCCCACAGAGTACAGCTCAGAAACACTGCGTGCTGCCCCTCTGCAGGACTCCAGGATGTGGCCAGTCAGAGCGCTGTAAGAGGACCAAAGGTAAACCAGCACGCTAACACTGACATCAGGTACCTGATGAGCTGCTGCTGATGTTGCAGCTGTCTGAGCCTCTGCTGCTTCAGCTTCTCTTCTATCTCCTCCTCCAGCAAACACACTGTCGACCAACAACAGGGAGAACTGCTTTTAGATTCAAAGGAAATGATTTGCATGGGCACACCTGCAGGGTGAAGTGAGGAAATAAAGAGGTTTTTGTGCTTGGGTCTGTTTCCTCCCAACGGTCATTAAACGTCACTCACACTTTCCACTCCGGAGCTCCACGTCGCCATCTGCTGGTCGCAGCCACCTGTCGCACAGGAACACCTGTGTTTCTGAGTCTGACCCCTGACCTTTAGACACCCTCCACACCTCCACTCTGCTGCAGTGCCAGTCCAGGTTTGGAAATCTGGTCTGAACCTCGAGGCGGAGCCGAACCAGAATCAGGCGACCCAGAGGACTGCTGGCCTGAACCCGGACTGGACACACCTGTGAGCGTGACAGGAAGAGACCGTCAAAATAAAACTCCAAGTACAGACCGTAAACCATGCCCTTCAGTACTCCCAGCGAACGCTGCAAATGAATGAATCTCAAAACTCACCGATCCTGGCAGGAGATGACTGTTACCGTCGGTCACACGGATGGGCGGAGTTTCGCCCTCAGAGCCAATCAGGCTGAGCCACAGGTGGCTGAAGGTTCCACAGGTGGGGCCAGGTGAGGTGTGAACGGTCACTTCAAACTCCTGACAGGAAGCCATTATGTTGGACACGATGGGGACAAAACTGGACAGCGCCACCTGGTGGCCAGAATACACCTGAGTGCAGGTTTGTGAGCCTTTCACCCGCAAATTAATATTGAAAACATGTTGTGACCTGTGTCAGGCAAAATTGAAGGAGGAGGTAAAGCTGTTTAAGCAGAATCACCTGACAGACACAAAGACACTTCACCTCCGGCTGGTGGGATGATCAGAGCCTCACGTGGTGAAACGGCCGCTTCAAGAGTCTTTACAGAGGTTTCACCTGAAGCTCTACATCTCTCACACTTCCTGTTTTATTTGTGGAGATGAGAATCGCCACCATAACTGTCAGTGTCACTATCATCTCAGGACCATCAGAGCTGCATGAAGGTCCAGAAAGGCTAAAGCAAGGCCCTTAAAGACATCAGCGCTTACAAAACATCATCCATGAGTAAATTCAGAGGGCGCGTTCCTCGTCTTTCTCCTGAGTGAATAACATAGAAGGTGCTAAATTTGACACTTTTCTTATTTTGTTGGAAAGTTTGTTATTTTCTCTCCATGTTTGCTGTCTTTGTTTTGCACCATGACACAGAGAAAAATTCCCAGAATGCTTCACATGTTCCATCTCTGTGAAGCTCATAATGAAACTGCGTTGCTATCAGCTTTCATTTATCTTAAAAATAAAAATGACTCTTGAAAACACATTTCTGTCTTTGTGCTGTGCAGGACTCCCGCCGATGCTGACATCAGCTTATTTGTTTACCTTGCTCACATTTGCCTTGGAAATGAAGGACTGTTAGCGTGGGCTTCCAGCTAACACACTGGCTTCTCCTGACAGATCCACAAGCAGTAAACACTGCCCTCTTTCTTGTTAAAGGTCACGTTGTCAGCCTGACGAGGAAGCTTCCTGCTCCGTGGTTACAATCGGTACAGAAATCAGCCATAAAAACACCGGCTGCTGATTTTCCTGTTTCCTCCTGTTTTATCATGTTAGAGATGAACCTACGAGTTACATTATCTACACCGGCTCTGACCCGAGGGTACGTTTAAAAAACCAAATCATTTGTTTATTGGGTCGCAGGCCTCGTTTCCTAGAAATAATCCGTAATGAAGAGGTCAGGACAAAAATCCACTCAATATAAACTCTGCACATATTTAGTCCTTACTTAATCCTTGTGTTCTTTGGGCTTTTAGTTTCAATTGAACACAAAATTAAAAAGGAAATGTGATCATATTTATATTGAATGTCTTTTAACATGCTACATGAAAGGAAGAAATATATTACTGTTCTGAATTATAAATAACAAAAAACTCAACTGAAACTGAGTAAAAAAATTAGACAAAATAAAATAAAATGTATATTTTTTAAATAAAATAAAATAAATGAAAACAAAACTTATAAAATATCAGACTTAGATTCAAATTAAAGTTGCAGCAACTGTTTTTTAATGTCAGATTTGAAGCAAATGAATCAAATCTTTCTACGATAAGACGGCCAGCTTAGTTTTACTGGTGGGACAGATTAAAAGAAAAACATGCCCTCTTAACCCCAGAGGTGGGGGTGGTTTGGGGAGGGTTCCTCTGCTGCAGTGGGAATTTTGCTCCCACAAAATCAACAAAAGAAAAGTGTTTGTTTACCTGTCAGAAGATTCTGGTTTCTGGAAATGTTCTGGAAGATTTCTGCATGAAAAACAGGAACATAAAAGAAACTATTAGGGAACAAGCAAAACAGGCCACAGCAGAGTGCAGAGTATACACCTGAAGGCCGTTCAAGGGATGGAGACAAACACCTGAGGCAGGTGTGTTAAGCAAAACTAAAGTATGTGAATAGAAAGCTGACTGGCTGAGAGAAACACACAGGTAAACATACCTGCAGAGTGAGCCTCCTCTGCTCCAGCTGGGCTGCCCACGAGTTGCTTCTCTCCCAGGGTCTCTCTCTCACCCGATATCTCTGTTTAGTGCTCCGCCCATCAAGTCAACGGCACATCCTATTGGGTTAAAACAACACCTGAATAACAGGTACTGCTTTACCGCGTTGTTTCCCCTGTAAACTGATTAATTTAAACATATTAACTAGCAAATAACATATCAACTTATGAATGAATACTGAGAAAAACAAAAAAGTTACCACATATTAACAACAATAATTACAACATTTTTTTACGATTGCATTCATTTCTTCTATTCAGAAATCCCATTTCTAATTAATCTAAAATTGATACTTCACAAAAGAAACAAATACCCTAAATCAAATGAAGCATTTAAATAAACAAGATTTACATAAACGTGGAAATAACATTATATACTAAAGGTAAAATGAAGTGTGTAAATATATTTATGTATATCTCCAAAGGTTGAATCTGTTCATCTGGACGTAGCGTTTTGTGGGAGAAACGTTTCGTCACTCATCCAAGTGACTTCTTCAGTCTCAGCTGACTGCAGGTTTCCCCAAACCTTATAAACAGTACATTTGCATAATGACTGAAACCAGCCCACTGAAGGAACAATGGGCTGTGAGGTCAGTTTCTTAATCATAATTATGCAAATTCCCATGACCATTGATCAACAATCACTGACCAAAACCCACTGATCAAAGAACACTGATCAATGGCCATGAGTACCATTCACAGAGAGTTGGGGAATGGCTGCAATCACAGCGTTGTAAGATGGCGAAAGATGTACCCTTAGGCCCCCTCCTCGATTCAGAGATGGTCTTTCCCTTTTCACGTAAATGGCCTCCTTGACTCCGCGCTCAGCAGAACAGATTCAACTTTTGGAGATTTACTTTCCTGGATGATTGAGAATGCATCAAGAAGATATTTATGTATACATCTTGGTATCGCTTGTACAAGTATCATTTCAAATATTAACATAAACATTAAGCACGCACACGTATGGGGTTCCATAGTGTAGCGGTTATCACGTCTGCTTTACACGCAGAAGGTCCTGGGTTCGAGCCCCAGTGGAACCACTGATTTTTCGTGATTATTTTTGCTTTTAGGTTATCAATACGAATGTTGATCAAAACAACTGTATGACAAGAAGATTAAATGCTACATATTCTAATATCTGCCGAAATGCATGACGGCTAACGTCATCACAGTTCACACAAAACGAAAGGATATGAAGCATAACATCCGGTTTGGACAGGTAACCTTCAAAATTAAAGCGGAGACTATGAATCGTATTTTTCTAACATAACACAAAGAAAAGGATTCAGATTTGTAAAAATCTAAACCAATATGTGTTTTTATTGTTTATTGTTTGTTTATTTATTGTTTAATATTTGTAAAACAAATGTAAGGTTCACATGAATAAAGACATGAAAACCAAAAGTTTCACCTGTGATCTGTCTCACGCTGTGGCAAGTATTTCACGAGAAACTGACGATTAAATCTAAAACAAACATGGAGATGCCGGGGATTGAACCCGGGACCTCATACATGCGAAGCATGCGCTCTACCACTGAGCTACATCCCCTCACGTTAGTACGAAAAGGAAAAACATTAGTATTTATCTGCAGCGGAGGTCGGCGTACTTACATTGTCCTCAACTACGTTAAATATCTGAAGCTTTCCTTACAATAAAGTTGCTAAACGTTTAAACGGTGTAAAGCCACTCAAAGAGCTCTAAATACACGCATGTGACGACAGCGAAATATGAAACTTTGCAGAAAATCTGATACGATGACGACGAAAAACAGGCCTAATAACTCACTCCAAACCCTCCTGACATCCGCGGTAATGTCAGGTTGATGCCACGTGGCTGATATTAAGAAGACCCACTCTCCACCAGAGTAGTTCCCATATGATGTGTTCGCTGACGCCGGATAAGTATGATTGGGAAAGTGATAGGTGACGTGAGCTGCGATGGCCGAGTGGTTAAGGCGTTGGACTTGAAATCCAATGGGGTCTCCCCGCGCAGGTTCGAACCCTGCTCGCAGCGACACATCTGTGTTTTTCTTTATGATACATATTGTTAACTTAACCTCATGCGTTTAAGCAAACTCATTATCTCTCCAGTGAAGTACTAGCCAGAATAGACTAGTTTCGTACATACATACATGTGAACTTTTTTGGTCAGTCACTGGAAGAGCATCTAACAAAACCTAACAACTACATAAGTACTATATATAAAAACACCTGCGTTGATATGGAGGGCCAGGAGTGACAAAACGAATTATTTACATACACCATTTAATAATTAATTAAACGTTTCAAAGTCATCAAAGTCAGCATTCATCTTTTGTTATTAGACACTGTCCAAAGACTTTGTCTTTCTTTGACAAGCATCTTTGATGAGCATCAGTAACAAGATAACATAACACCTTTATTAGTCCCACATGTGGGAAATTACAGCAGCAAAAATTAAGAAAAACAATGGAATAGGAAGAGAAAAAGAATAACATACTACATACAGTAGAATAAAACACTATGTTGTCAAAAAAAATTACACTTAATGTTATTGCACGTGTGAGTTTGGCCAGCTGTGAAGGCTTTATTGTAAAATCTGACAGCAGTAGGATGGAAAGACCCGCGGAATCTCTCCGTCCCACACCGTGGGTGCCGCAGTCTCCCACTGAAGGAGCTGCTCAGTGCTGTCACAGTCTCCTGCATGGGGTGGGAGATGTTGTCCAACAGGGATGACAGCTTAGCCACCATTCTCCTGTCACTCACCACCTCCACTGGGTCCAGGGGGCATCCTAGAACAGAGCTGGGCCCTCGTATCAGCCTGTTCAGTCTTTTCCTGTCCCCAGCAGAGATGCTGCCGCCCCAGCAGACCACACCGTAAAAGATGGCCGAGGCCACCACAGAGTCAGAGAAGGTCTTCAGTCTGCTGTAGATGGTTAAAGCCAGAACCATTCCCTGTGGGGCCCCCGTACTGCAGACAATAGGCCTTTCTGTACTGAATCATACAGATCATACATACACCACCCCTCCCTAAGCCTGGTTCTGCCAAAGGTTTCTTCCTGTTAAAAGGGAGTTTTTCCTTTTAACAAGAGTTAAACAGAAGACACTTCATGGGTTTATTTCTGAAGTAAAGATATGCAACCCCAAGTGTCAGTGCTTTCACTTCTAAGCGTATACGTGACTATGCGACCCAGTGACTCACACAATAACCTCAGGGATTCTTAAGAGTTAGCAGCTAACGAGGAAATGGTTGGGTGACCCTAGCTTAAAATCTGTTGGGCTGCAGTGAGTGAACAAGAAACACTCAATGCATCATGGGAATCCCCGGCAGCCTACGTCTATTGCAGCATAACTAAGGGAGGATTCAGGGTCACCTGGTCCAGCCCTAACTATATGCTTTAGCAAAAAGGAAAGTTTGAAGCCTAATCTTGAAAGTAGAGATAGTGTCTGTCTCCTGAATCCAAACTGGAAGCTGGTTCCACAGAAGAGGGGCCTGAAAACTGAAGGCTCTGCCTCCCATTCTACTTTTAAATACTCTAGGAACAACAAGTAGGCCTGCAGTGTGAGAGCGAAGTGCTCTAATAGGGTGATATGGTACTACAAGGTCATTAAGATAAGATGGGGCCTGATTATTTAAGACCTTGTATGTGAGGAGCAGGATTTTGAATTCTGGATTTAACAGGAAGCCAATGAAGGGAAGCCAAAACAGGAGAAATCTGCTCTCTCTTTCTAGTCCCTGTCAGGACTCTTGCTGCAACATTTTGGATTAACTGAAGGCTTTTCAGGGAGTTTTTAGGACATCCTGATAATAATGAATTACAGTAGTCCAGCCTGGAAGTAATAAATGCATGAACTAGTTTTTCAGCGTCACTCTGAGACAGGATATTTCTAACTTTAGAGATGTTGCACAAATGGAAGAAAGTGTAAGGACAAGAAAGGCATTATTGACAAAAAGAAGACACCCCATAATCTTTTATTTACAATAATATATTTCTTTAAAATGTTCTGATTGTTTAAACATGTTATTTTCTTTGATTGTTGTAAAATAATGTGTTCTCCAGTCTCCAATAAGACAGCGCTGGAAGAGTAGTTATTCCTCTGTTACACCACAAGAGGGAGTTTCTCCTGAAATGAGCAGCTCTAGCGGAAGTAAACAAGCCGGCCACTCACTAACGCAGTGGCCTAACATGAGCTGTGTGAGACTGTACAAATGTGTAACAATGTACTATATCTGTATATTTGCAGGTAAGCAGATACAAGATAGTAAATAACTTGAGCTGTGTCTAAAGATAAGTCCACAGGGCTGCAGAGAATGTGGGAAAGTTGGTCTTTAATCCCCATTATGTGTGGTTAGTGTATAGTTATTAGTAGATATGTAGATTAGCCATGAAGCTAATGATTAGCAGCTAGAGCTAATTCGCCAGTTCCCGTTGAAACCTCGTGGCATTGTAGATGGATCTATACCTGTATCAGGCTGTAATCACACTGGATGAAGACTGGTGAATCACACGATCTTTGATTTATGTTTTTTTCCTTTATGTTACTGTAAGGAGTATTATTAGTGTTAAAAGTTTAAAAACAAGCCCGGCCACTCACTAATGCAGTGTGCCTAACATGAGCTGTGTGAGACTGTGGACAAATGATGGAACGATGTGCTATGTCTATATTTTTGCAGAAGATACAGTAAAGGCAAAGTCACAAAGCTATACAGGATTCAATTCCTTTTAATTCGAGTATGCAACAAAAGCAGTCTTACATATTTGTTTAATATGCGTTGAAGGACATGTCCTGCTCAAAACTGACTCCAAGGTTCCTCACAGTGTTACTGGAGGCCAAGGTAATGCCATCCAGAGTAAGAATCTGCTTAGATACCATATTTCTAAGATTTTCAGGGTTGAGTACAATAATCCTCTAAATTTGTGACACGCCATTTCCTCTCCAGCTTACGAGTTATCTGCTTTAGGCTACGTGTTTGAGAATTATACCACGGAGTCAAATAGTTCTGATTTGAGACCTTAGTTTTCACAGGAGCTACAGTATCCAGAGTCGTACGTAGTGAGGAGGTAAAATTATTAACAAGATAATCGACCTCTGTTGGAGTAGCGTTCAGATAGCTGCTCTGCTCTATGTGGGTACAGGGCATTGAAGATGATAACAGTGGGTGGATTATATTCTTAAACTTAGTTACAGCACTTTCAGAAAGACATCTACTTTGATAAAGTCTACTCTCCACTGCTGTGTAATCAATTATTGTAAATGTAAATGTTATCAGGAAATGATCAGACAGCAGAGGGTTTTCAGGAAACACTGTTAAATGTTCAGTTTCTATGTCATATGTTAAAACAAGATCTAGAGTGTGATTAAAGTGGTGGGTGGGTTCTTTTACATTTTGAGAGAAGCCAATTGAGTCTAATAACAGATTAAATGCCATGTTGAGGCTGTCATTTTTAGCATCTACATGGATGTTAAAATCACCCACAATAATTATTTTATCTGAGCTGAGCACTAAATCAGATAAAAAGTCTGAGAAATCAGAGAGAAACTCTGTGTAAGGCCCAGGTGGACGATAGATGATAACAAGTAAGACTGGTTTCTGAGTTTTACAGCTGCGGTGGACGAGGCTAAGCATCAGGCTTTCAAATGAATTAAAAGTCTGTCTTGGTCTTTCGTTAATTAATAGGCTGGTGTGAAAAATTGCTGCCACACCGCCCCTCGGCCTGTGCTTCGAGGTTTCTGGTAGTTAGAATGACTCGGGGTGTTGATTCATTTAAACTAACATAATCATCCTGCTGCAACCAGGTTTCTGTAAGGCAGAGTAAATCGATTTGTTGATCAATTATTAAGTCATGTACTAACAGAGACTTGGAGGAGAGAGACCTAATATTTAATAATCCACATTTCACTGTTTTACTCTTTGGTTCAGATGTGGATACTGTATTGTTCTTTCTTTTGCATTTTTTATGTTTAAGTTGTTTGTTGCTGGTTTTAGTTTGTTTTTGTCTGTTTGGGAGCTGACACAGTCTCAATGGAGATGGGTTTTTGGGGGTAGCAGGAGGAGAGAAGCTGCAGAGAGGCGTGTAAGACTGCAACTCTGCTTCCTGGTCCCAACTCTGGATAGTCATATTTTGGGGGGGTTTAATAAATTGGTCCATATTTCTAGAAATGAGAGCTGCTCCATCCAAAGTGGGATGGATGCCGTCTCTCCTAACAAGACCAGGTTTCCTCCAGAAGGTTTGCCAATTATCTATGAAGCCCACATCGTTTCTGGGACACCACTCAGACAGCCAGCAATTTAAGGAGAACATGCGGCTAAACATGTCACTCCTGGTCTGATTGGGGAGGGGACCAGAGAAAACTACAGAGTCCCACATTGTTTTGGCAAAGTTACACACCGATTCAATATTGATTTTAGTGCCCTCCGATTGGCGTAACCGGGTGTCATTACTGCCGACGTGAATTATGATCTTACTGTATTTACGTTTACCCTTAGCCAGCAGTTTTAAATTTCCTTCAATGTCGCCTGCTCTGGCGACTGACTTCAGACTGATGTTAAATGTCCAGCAGGCTCTGAACCCTCAGCCTGACTGTTACCGGCCCGGCTCTTCCGTGGTGACTTACACGAACGTTTGCAGCTCATTAATGTTGGTTGTTTTTGTATTTTTCTCTTATTGCATTGCATGTGCACTTGTGTCTCCCAAGGCTCATATTATTCTGGGTAAATACATTAAATGAATTGTTTTACTTAAGCTACATGCATGACTCCATCATTCCTCCTTCATCGTGCAAAATGAAAAATATGGTTTTATAAATAACTTTGTGTGCACAAACTGGTCCCAGGTCTTCAGTGTAAACGGTGCTTTTCATTGGTGGTAATGTGATGTAAATGTATTCAGCTGCTGAAGGGTTTTCATGGAGAATTAAACCTGAGGACTCCAGAATTAGAGGAACCCCTCTGAACGCTGCGCTGCTGCGTCTTCATTTACATTTCGATCTGCGACCTCTGAATCATCGTAGCAATGACTGAGCTTTTTCTCTTGTTGCCACACAAACGTTCCCTCTGCTGTCAGCACGGTAACACATTAACTGCGTTCACACTCGCAGCCTCTGCATGTGTTTCCATGCAGTTTAGCAGGGCTGCATGCGTGCATCAGTATCACCGATGTCAGACGGCCAGAGTCTGCCATCAATGCGCGTTCAGGTGAGACACGACAGGTGAATCAGGACAAGATTAACAAAGATGTCAGCCTGACACGCTCCAAGCTGATTATGAGCTGAAGAAACAGTTAAATGTGTAAAATGTGCTTTTGCATCACTGCTGGAACATTTTCAGCAGCTCAGCTGGTAACGTCTCCAGAAACTGGAGTTTAAAATCCATCTGTGCTTTCAGTGATGAGTCACAGTCTGCTTTAAATCACTTGATAAATCAGGACACACCGTGAGAAGAGTCCAGTTCAGAGTTTTTAGGAATGAAACATGTATAAGACTCTGAATGGGACCAAAGACACTCCTGGGGACTGGTTCCCTGGTCCGGTGAGAGCTGTGGGAGTACCACGGGGGAACAACATGTCAATTACTGTGAAAATAAATAAAAAACAGATTCTTACAAAATAACAAAACTAATGAAACAAGCCGTGTAGTCTGTCTGTTTAACTCGTCTTAAACAGGCAGACTTGGCTGGACAGACGAACTCAGAGGACAAAGTAAAGCTGTTAATGGAGAATCTGGCTAAACGAGGAGGAAGATACACAAAGCTTAATCCTTCATCTTAGACCAGTGCGATGATCGGAGCAGTTAAAGGTTAACTTGGCTGTCCGATTAGTCCAAACGCAGTCAGCTGTTCATATAAACATTGGTACGTGGACTGATTCCCTTTATACAACAGACGCTCTGCTGTCGATGCCAAAGTGCTTTTGAACGTTCACACTCTGATGGCTGCATCGGAGAGCAAACTGGGGTTCAGCGTAGGGCAGTCAGGAATCAAACCCTCAACCTTCCACTTACTAGATCAGCTTCTCTGCCTCCTGACCTACAGCCCCGAAGAATCGAGCCCTAATTCCCCGTTACCCTGGTCACCACGGCAGACACGTCCCACTGAAAGCTGACAGGGCAGACATTCAGGTCGAGGCTATCTAAAGTCCCCAAAGCGGTCGGGGCCCCTGAAGGACGCCCCACGTGGGTGTTGGGTGTGATAAATGCTCACACACCCAGAGGGTCAGCGCTCGTTTGCACGTATGAGCTCTAGAACTGCCACAGTGTAGGATAAGCCATCGCAGGAACCGTGGCTTTAATGAGCCAGTGTCCTTTTCACTGCGTGCACGTAGACCCGCGTGGCTGAACCTCTGAGACAAACATATGGTTCTGGCAGGATCTGCCCCGAGGCCTCGTCTCAGGCGGACACGCCCAGAACACCTCGCCCCGCAGGTGCCTGCAGGCACCCAGGACACCCCAACTGGCTCCTTTCAATGTGGGGACATTAGGGTTTGACCTGAGCAGGACACAAACATCACAGTGACATCAGGTCGAGTGGACGGCACAGCTGAGCAGCTGATGAGCTTACCATGCCAGCCAATCAATAACAGTGGGGCGTGGCTTTCTTTAGTGGGCGGGTCATAACCTCCAATAAGACATAAGTGTTACGCCTTCAGACTGACGTGAAGGTGTGGATTCAGGTGCAGTAGACAGTGGCCGTTTATCAATGCCCAAGTATGCGAGTACGTACTCGCGTGCTCGGTGAGTACGTACTCGCCGAGAACGCACGGGAGTACGTACCCGGCGAGAACGCGAGCACGGACTCGTGGGCCGTTTCTCAATTCTCAAGTACGCGAGCACGGACTCGTGATTTGTACAGTCGGAACACCAGCGTGCGTGATGATGTCACAGGTCCGGAGTTTTACTGCCGCCCCTCCTAATTTAACTGTGAGTAACATGTTATGAAGCTTAACTTTAATCACAGCCAAACCGGTTTACTCAGGAACAAATAAAACACTGAAATAAACCAAACATTAACATTTAGAAGTGATCTACGTGACTTATATATCATTTTTAACCTCAGTAGTGAAACCTCTAATAATAAAAATAGTGTACATGTACATACGTGTACATACCTTAATAAAAACAAGCAGGTGAGATGTTAGAACGCTTTTATTTCTATTCTAGTGGACACTCAATACTATAGACAGCTGCTGGGGTTTCTTTAACCTGAGTAGTGAGAAGTCCGCGAGCGGGGGGGGGGGTGAAAACGATGTGCCGGGAGTCCGCTGTTGAGTTTTGGACGAAATGCATTCTGGGATATTTAGCTGTCCCAAGTCTACACCGATGCATGCTCGATAAAACGGGCGGATCGAGAACACATCCGGGACTTTTTCGCGTTCTCTGCTTGATGCATACTTCGAATTGGAACAGTACTTGGTCTCCGACTGATGACGTATCACGAGTACACGAGATCGCAAGTACGCACAAGTACGCATATTGATAAACGCCCAGTGAGTGAAGACTTTTCCACGCTGAGTGAATCAACAACAGGAAGTGAAAGTTTCAAAGGTGATCATTTAGCCGAGTGTGCGAGGTTTCTGCACTGCTGTGTGTGTTTGTTAGCAGTAATGATGGTACGCCTGAAGCCCTCCTGAATCAAAATCCTTCCTCGTTCCTTTTCCTTTGTGACGTTCTCTAAAACTGATGTGTTTGCAGATAAAAGTAAAAACTGCCGTCAGCTGCAGCCGTGTTGCATAACAGCAGGTCCCGTAAACCGACGCGTGCTTCCATCCATTTATGTCCATTTATTATGGATGATAAGTTTTCAGCTCCTCTCTATCAGGCAGGCAGAGAGCGGGTACACCCTGTAACCCTCCTCCTGCTGTCCCTCTATGTCTCTCTACCCTCTCTCTCTCTCTCTGCTGGCTCTGTGCTGTGAAGTGGGAGAGGAAGACGAGAGAGCAGCGTTACCAACAGGAGGAGGAAAAAGGAGAGGGAGGAGAGGGAGCGTCTGACAGAGAGGAGAGTATTTATAGGAGGAGAGATGAGGAGTTAGAGCGACAGCAAAGGGAGAGAGGGAGGGAGAGAGAGGGAGGAAAACCCAGACACAATAAGAAGAAAAGAGAGACAAAGAGGAGGAGGGCGAGCGAGGCACCATGCTGAGGAGGAAGAGGAGCGTGTCGTTCGGAGGCTTCGGATGGTAAGAGTGCTCGCCCTTTGATGAACGGCTGAATGATGTCAGCAGCTCTGTCCGGCACACTTTCTCTGGGTTTTTGAGTTCATCTCCAGCTCGAGCTGCACTGAATGACATCACGGTGACATCATCAGCTCTGGAGTCAAATTGTTAAATTCACGCGGTGGGATTGTGGATGTTGTTTAGATCAGGCGAGGGAAGCTGAACGTTAACAAAGCCGAAGTTAAAATGGGACGTTTTTTGAATGGGCTTTGGTGGAAAAGTTGTCGGGGCTCTGCGAGTTCCTTCTTTGTGAGCGTCAGACGCTTTTCTGTGTCGTCTGTGTTTCCAGTCGACCGACGGTGAACAAAACGCCGCTCAAGTTAATCAGCAACTTTCTGCGTTCGGACGAATCCGAAGGAGAGTTTAAAGCTCTGCAGGCGTCTCGTTTTCTGTCTTCTCATCAGCTTCATTTGTTCTGTGGCACCAAAGAGGACAGCGTGCTCACACCCAGCACAGCAAACAGATGATACATGTCTGTTCCCCATAAAGTCCACACAGTGCATGAAGATGCAACAAAGACCTAAAGCAACATTTTCCTTCTTTAATGAGAAAATCTGATGTTTGATGTCCCAGCTGCTTCTTTCTTCCTGTTGTTGGTGGTTTTGAAGTTAAACTCGCAGCTGACGGCGCGTTCCACGTCTTTGACCTCTGCGTGCGATCATCACCTGAAACAAAAAGCTTGATGAGGTCACTCTGACTAAATCAGTCTTTATAGGATCCAGTTTAAAACACTGATCATTTCTTTCACTGAGCCCCAAATATTCACGTCACCATCAGAGATCCAGAAGTGAGAGCACGCATGCCTCGTCCTGCCCCTCTGCAGGCTTCCTGGAATCAGCCAATGAGAACAGCTTGTTTCAGAGTGGATAAACTGATGGGCTACAACACTAGATCATACAAAGCTCCTCTAAGTCCAAAAATAACAATAAAAGCTTTTAAAAGCTGCTCATTTATTTTCTATTTCACAGTTTATACACAAATATATTTGCGACACCACGTTAGTTATTTTAGATTTAAAGAAACAATCATTGGAAATGTAAAAGTGTCACACGGAGCATTAAAGTCAATGACACAGATGTGGGTCAGACCTTAAATCACATCCTGGGACCAGAGAAGAGCGTAACCTTGGTTACGACAAATGTGACCCCAAACACATGAAATATAAATATTATTAATAAACGCAAAAACAACAAAATATGTATGCAATATTTAAATGTTAATGATTAATTAGATCAGAAGTTTATTATGTATTTTAGTCAAAAGTTTATTTACTCAGATTATTTGTGTAATATTTTTTATAAATTAACTATTTTAGAAATGTTTTCTTTATTTATATCTAATGTTTATAAATGTTAAAAATATTAAATGCATGTAATAAATTACTGAAAAAATTCACAAATGTTGGCAAATATATTTTTTAAATTATTAGACAACAATAATATAAAAAATTCAACTATTAATCAGTGTTATTATTAATAGAAATGTATTAAAAATATTATTAATTTATTAAATCAGAAGTTCTCAAATATCAAATATGTTTTTTATCCAAAGTGAAAATTTAATATTATTATTATTGGTTAATTGTCAGCATTAAATACATCATGGAAACCTTTAGTAACAAACATTAATTAACATTTACATAAGAACTGATGTTTCGTTAGTCACTGCTGGTCCTCCGCACAGCTGCCTGTGTTTGACACTGAAATGTGAAATATTTACAGGAGAGAATCTTTAGTGTCTGTGCGGTTAATGAATGCTGCAGGTCAGAGGAGGAGGAGGAGGAGGAGGAGTGAAGGTCAGAGGGCAAACCAGCAGCAGCTCTGCGTCCTCTCGTCCTCGCCTCAGTGAACCTCAGCCT